>NC_073311.1:18645138-18744623 GCF_027595985.1 Sorex araneus
AGGCAGTTTTACAACTAAAAGTGAAACACAGTGAAAGTGACCCAAAAATTTAGCCAGAGTTGGGAGAAGCTTATCCCAAGTTTAAACTGATGGAGTAGGATGAAAGTAATGTGTGGCTCATGTGCCATAGATCTTGCTTGTGACGCGTGGGGTTACATAAGGGAGAAAACTGTGCTGATTTAGGAACTGCACCCCCAGCACTAACTCCCAGGATAAAAATGGTGTTGGATAGGAATCGGAAACATCAGGTTTTAAAACTTTGGACTGGCCAAGTGCCAGGTGATTCAGAACTGTGTAATGTAACTAAAAGAGTTATGTCCTCTTTCTCTGCTGAAGGAGTCTACTTTCCTCAAAGCAGTGTCAACCTGTGCTGTTCCATCACTGTATTGTCAAGCACCTATCAGGTAGAAAAAAGTTTACATGGGAGAGATAGTACAGCGGGTCAGATGCTTCCTTGCCTATGATTGATCCAGGTTCAATTCCTGCCACCCCGTATGTTTCCCCGAGCACTGCTAGAAGTGATACCTGAGCACAGAGTCAGGAGTAAGCCCTGAGCACTGCAGGTTTGTTAAAAAAATAAAACACCAAAACACATTTTCATGCATGGTCAAAGAGACTGTAACATAAGTAAAGTGATGGTGTTGCATGCAGTTGACCCAGGTTTAATCCCTGGCACCACACATGGCATCCTGAGCAATGCAAGGAGTGATTCCTAGCACAGAACCAAGAGTAAGCCCTGTGTGCAGCCATGTGTGGCCCAACCTCCTACCCCACCCACCCATGCCCCCCCAAACCCCAAAACTTTGATGAAAGACTGGAGTTACCTGGAATTTTAAAAGACCACATTCCTTGGACCAGAGAGATAATACAGGGCCTATGGCAATTGACTTGCATGCAGCCAACTTCCATTCTACTCCCAATACCATATACTTAGTGTGGTACTTGAACAAGGGACATTGAAGTCTCTAAAGTTAGTACCACCAGAAGTAAGCCCAGAGCATGGAGCCAGGAGTAGCACCAAGCACCAAATCCTCCAAAGATAAACACAAAGCTCTGGCCCACACTTGAGGGTTCTGCTTTAGTGGATTGGGTTGCTGCCTAGGCCTCAGAATGAAACAAATAAAGAAAAAAAGAACCTCACCCATAGCTGCTTAAAAGGGCAAGGTTATTGGCTATAGTTGTGAGGCTGTTAGTCCCCTATGCCCTGCCAGAAGTTATCCCCAAGCAATAGATGGGAGTAGCTCCTGAATACCAACACGCATGGAACCAAAATGAAAAATTAAACATGCTTAATAAATGAATAATAATATAATATATACTATTATATAATATACTTATATAAAATAACATAATATATAATATAATAATAAATGAAAACCCTCAATGATTCTAACATGCAATCAAGGTTGCAAATGAATTTGGATAAACATAACAAATCAAAGGGCTACCAAGATGATAACAAGTGTTTAAAATTCTTTTCATATGAATAGTGTTAGCAGAAATGTTTATTTTATAAAACAAAGTGATAATGATAAATATTTTTGTGTATGCATGAACCCTTTATAATCTTTTATTTGCCTCTTAAGACTGATGAATAAAAGAAACACTAGCATATTTTTTCATCTAGAAAACAAATTTTTATTTTACTATATCACAACTTTTCCTTTTTTCTATAAAATCTATTTTTCTGAGTGTTCCTGGTCTTGAACTAGTGTTGAAAAACAAAACTCTTATATTAAAAACTGACTAGAAGGGAAAATAGCAAATAATAATTACTATTATTCATAAATAATAAGCAATTTAAAATTTTTCTTAGGGGCTTCAATATTCCTTATTCAGTAGCAAAGATGATCTCTAGGCCAGAGTGAATAGCACAGAGCACATGCTTTGAAGCATATGCTCATGAGTTCCAATTCCCTCCAGGGGTGATAGCTCAAAGGGCTAGGGTACACGCATGTGGGAGACCCAGGTTTGCTCCCTCACAACACGTGAAGCCCTGAGCACTGCTCAGGGTGAGTCACTCAAGCATGAAGTTAGGAGTAGTTCCTGGTGCATCTCAGAAAAACTTTCCCAGTGTCCCACATGCACCGAGCATGATCCTGGCATCTCCACTCTGTGGTTCTTGATGCTATGGGAAGGACAAGAGCCAAGTGGGTATATCAAAGCACGACAGAAAGGGGTGTGAGCCCTGGTCGGGTCTTTAGGCCACACCTAAAAAGATGTGTGAGACCACAGCCAGGAAGTTCCAGTTCTGGAGCACATGTGTGAGCACGAAAGGAGTCCCCCTCCTGCCCCCTCAGTGAGCACCGTAACATGTGAGCCTCCACTAAGAGGGCAACTGCCCTAATGTGAGCACTTCTGCAAGCACCATAACCTTTAGTGGAGAGCAATTCTTTTTAGGGGGGGAAAGGGGCACACCTGGTGATATGTAGGGGTTACTCCTAGCTTTGTGCTCAGGAATGATTCCTGGTGGTGCTCAGGATGCAACTCAGCTGTGTACAAGACAAGCACCCTACCCACTATCCTACTGCTCTGGCCCCCAGGGGAGAGCAATTCTTGAAGAGTGCCATGGCTGACTACACAAGCACTGCAACCTGAGATAGAGCCCCTGACGGCCCCCACATGCCTGCCTAGCATCTCAACAATGCCAAAGGAAGCGAGGTAGGGAACTGTCTTCCGGGCTGGAGAGAGCTCAGGGGACAGAAAGCCGGGGTTTCATGTAGGTCTGGCCTCAACCCCACCATAGCATGATCCCCAGTACAGTTGCCTCCAACAAGAAATAAGAAAAATGTCTTTTAAAAAAATCATGTCATGCATATGATACATAACATTCCACTTAATTCCTCTTGTAGCTTGCTTCTGTGTGCCAGTTATGGGGGTGGGGAAAAATCCAGCAAGATTTTAGACAGAGGTTTTCACTATTATTTTGTTCTTAAAACTTGCATATTACCCTACAAAAATGTTTAGTGTTATTCAATCAGAACTGAATTATTCAGTATTCATGGGGAAATTATTTGGTAATGACTTCTGGGCTCACCATTCGTCTTCTAACTCTATGCTCTGGAGTCAAATGTAGGGTATGAAATAATTATGTATTAAGCTAGGCAACTTAAATGGCTTTTACACACACACACACAGGGCAGACACACATACAAATGACTTTTTGTATCAATTAAGAACCAAAAATGGAATAAGAAATGTTTTTTATTAATATGAATATTGTTTTCAAATTATTTTTTTCAGCAAGTCCACACCTGGCAATGTTGGTAGCACCAGGATCAAACTTAAGGCCTTGAGCTAGATAGCCATATCCTCTACCACATGTTCTATCTCCCTAACCCCACAAAGCTAATTTTTTTTTTTGGTTTTTGGGTCACACCCGGCGATGCACAGGGGTTACTCCTGGCTCATGCACTCAGGAATTATTCCTGGCGGTGCTCAGGAGACCATGTGGGATGCTGGGAACTGAACCCAGGTTGGCCGCATGCAAGGCAAATGCCCTACCTGTTGTGCTATCGCTCCAGCCCCACAAAGCTACTTTTTAAAAGTTCTTCCTATCAAATTTTTCTCCTCTACCCTTTTCTTTTAAAATAAAGTTTTCTTTTGATCATTTTCTGTTCTGGTCTTTTATTAATCAAACCATATTCTCAGTTATAATAGGCCTGTCCACCCACTTAGTTCACTCATTCATCCCTTCCTCTACCATTTGTGAAATGGCAATTAATTCTATTATAGTCAACTGTCACTGAGCAATAATAGCTTCAAACCTTAAAGGGGAAAGACGTGCTGATTTCTTTATTGACAGATTGAGTAGCTTGCTTCTTTGCTCAATTTTCCTTTAACAACATTCAATCATCAACAGAGAAATTTCAGTGAACAATAATTTCAGTGAATAATAAAGCCAAAACCAGTGGCTTTGACCAGTCCCTCCTTATACCCTTTTACTTCTTCTTTCACATACCCATCGACCCCCAGCCCCTTTTACCATGACTGGTACCTGCTAAAACAAAACAAAACAAAATAAATCCCTTTAGAGGATGGATAATGTGAGTCACATAACGCTCTACTGTTTTCAGTATTTTAATTCCTTTCTTTTATTTTTACATTGTTTCTTCACTCCTTCCTCCTACCTGTCTCCTCTACCCACCTATGTCCATGGTAGGGATCTCCAGGTATTGTCGATTGTCACCAGGAGCCCCACAAATAGTCCCAGTGTCATCACAGAAGCACAGAGCCAGTGCTTTGTGAGAGGAAGTCTTTTGGAGAGAAATCTGCACAGGAGTTTGTGCAAATAACTGGCAGCTTCCTTGTCTCCTTAGTTTCCTCACACTTTGAAGTTACTTTTTCTATAGCTGTTACTCTTTATGCTTCCTAGTACACTAAGATGTCAACCTATCATGTCTTTGGAGCATCATTTTTTCTTGAGGATCCCCTTGTATATGTAACTAAATCTTTCATGCTTTCTCCTGCTAAATTTACTTTTGGAGTGGATGTAGTTCAGTGGTAAAACATGACTTTGCATGGATGAGGCCCCGGATTCAAGGCTCAAAGATGGTGGAGAAAACTTTTATTCTTCCATATAATAAAGACTTTCAGGAAAAATTTAAAAAATATATCATTGTGGTGCCAGAAAAATACTGCAGCAGGCATTACTATTGAACCAGGGATCTGACCCTGGTTTGACCCACAGAATTCCCTAAGGTCCCCCAAGCCCCACCAGGAGTGATCCCTGAGCACAGAGCAAGAGGAATAGCTGAGCACTGCCAGATGTGGCCAAAAGTAAGTAAGTAAGTAAATAAATAAATAAATAAATTTAATGCACACTTTTTTACTCAGGTTTGGACAACACTGGAAATGAAAATCACATTTAAGAAATAAGAAATGAAAAACACTGGAGATTAAGAGAGAACACAGTGGGTAGGGCACTTACCTTATAATACAACCCCAGGTTCAATCCCCAGCATTTCCCCGTGCACCGCCAGTAATAATTCCTGAGTGCAGAGGCAGGAATAAATCCTGAGCATCACCCGGTATGGCACCAAAACAAAAACAACAAACAAAGAAATGCCAAACACTTTTTCCTGAATGAAGAAAGAATAAAGAAGTCAATGTGCATGACTGGGGAAAGAGTTCATGTGTGAAGACTTGTTCCATTCCTATGTACTTCCCTATAAAAACAGAAAGCAGCCTGAATGCAACTTTATCTAGAAAAACAGGCCCTTGCAAATGTAGCACTGTCGTAGCACTGTTGTACCGTTGTTCATTGATTTGCTGGAGCAGGCACCAGTAACGTCTCCATTGTGAGACTTGTTAATGTTTTTGGTATATCGAATATGAAACGGATAGCTTGCCAGGCTCTACCGTGCAGGCGGGATACTTTCGGTAGCTTGCCGGGCTCTCCGAGAGGGATAGAGGAATCGTACCCGGGTCAGCCACGTGAAAGACAAATGTTCTGCCTAATGTGCTATTGCTCCAGTCCCTTGCAAATGTAGTTAAGTAAATTATAAATCTCACAATGAGACATCCCTGAAACTGGGAGAGAAATTGGGAACAGCACATTCCTAGGCAAGGACATTTGTCCTTGTCTTTTACACTCTTAGCCCCAAACACCTAAAGATAAGGACAGTGTCCTTTATTTTGTCCCTACTTAGTTTGGGTTTATAGTTAAGATGAGTGTGCCTCAAAGGAGCGGATCCTATTGTTCATTCTATTTCCCACAGGTGTGCAACCGTCCTGTCTTCCCCATAACACCTCCGTTTTGTGATGGCGCAGATAAGAGGGTTGTAATGAGAACTCGAGACTAGACTGCCATCTTCCAGCCTGCTGGTTGATTGTCAATGAAACCCTTTCTTGGCCTGTCACTGTATCTCTCAATGATTGGTCCTCAGACAGCATGGAGCTGAACCTTCGCAACGTGAGATGTATTCCCTAGGTTCTCTCCCTTCTGGAGAAGCTCTCTTTCTCTCTTGAACATGCAACTCTCTATTTCCCTTTCTTCTCTCATATTTCTCTAAATAAAACTACTTTACTCCATGATTTCCTCCTCATGAATATCTTTTCTATGAAGGAAGATGATAGATCTGGAAAAAATGGGCAGTGGTGAGAACTGATTTTTTTTTCCTATAAAGGAGGGATCTTTATACTTTATACTTCAGTCTGAGTTTATGGCTCCCCAAAAATTCAGGTGGTGGGTGATGTACATATAGAGTAGGTCAAATGAATTTAAGATGCAGCTTGACAACGTGTAGATCTTTAGTAAATAAACAGATATATCTGTGTTCCAATAAAACTTTGTTTACAAAGGATGATGGTGGGTCACAGATTGCTGATCCCTGCTCCTTTATGATGCTTTCATTTGAGGTTCTTTGGCAGCTCTCTGAGCATCATCATTTCTACACTCTCCCTCTAAAGCACTAGATACTGTCATGTGAAAAGACTTCACACAGCTTGATTTTATTTTCCAACTCTCTAATACATACTAGACTTTGGTTCTCATTGTCATCACTGATTGTTTTCAAAACAATTTTACCCAATTTCTTTCCCTTTACTTAGTACTATTTGTTTATTTGAATGGAAAACTTTAATTACTTGTTTTAATTTGGGGTTTGGGGGCCATATCCAGCAGTGTTCAGGAGTGACCCCTGGCAGTGCTTAGAGGACCATATATTGTGCTGCAGATGGAACCAGAGTCAACTAAAGTGACTGCATGCCAGGCATGCGCCTTACATCTTGTATTATCTCTCCAGCCCCCTCTTCTCAGTTTAAAGTAATCATGAAATACATTTTTGATTTCTCTCCTCCCATTCTAGAGTTGTTTTTGTAGTGTATTTGTGGAACTAGTGATGAAGGTATTGGTGATTGTCATTTGACTGTGTCTAATTGTCAACTACTGGAAACTGCTGCAGGGTGTGTGGGTGGCTTCACACACTGAGGAGAACAGCCTTTCAGTGAAGTCAGCCCCACAGCCCCAGGGAGAATGATATTCACATGGGAACAGGTGAGGAGGGGTGTGTGTGTGTGTGTGTGTGTGTGTGTGTGTGTGTGTGAGAGAGAGAGAGAGAGAGAGAGAGAGAGAGTGAGAGAGTGAGAGAGAATGAAGAGAGAGTGAGAGAAAGAGAGGGAGAGTGAGTGAGGGACATAGATTCTTCTAAAACACATACATGAATGTTTAGAGGCAGAGACTATAAACTGAGGAAGGAGACAGCAAAACAAAATAGAATTTTATTCCAGTCAATTGAAATCAGTTATTTTGTCTGTATAAGATAGCAGTTTTAAAATACTGTCACTGTCACTGTCATCCCGTTGTTCATCAATTTGTTCGAGCGGGCACCAGTAACGTCTTTCAATGTGAGATTTATTGTTACTATTTTTGGCATATCAAATATGCCACGGGTAGTTTGCCAGGCTCTGCCGTGTTTTAAAATACAAGAGGTATTTAAAATAGACGAAGTATGCTGAAAGAAGATTTACTTAATTTTATAAAGAAATATGTGCAAGGCCAGGAAGTTGGTGTTAGTGGGTGGAGACTAGGCTTGAACCTGGGGCCAATGGTTCCCTAAACAGTTAGGAGTGCCTCTAAACCCTGATGGAAACGGCCCACCTCCCCCCATACACACACACATATATGTGTCTATACATGTGTATATAATTACGTATATGTGTATGTATATAAATGCATATATAAACTAGGTATAGGGGTAGTTTATATATGAAATAAATAAAAATAAAAATTTCATTAGAAATAAAAATCATTGGAAGCAGTTTTGTTACAAAATTAATTATAGCTGTTTCTGAATATTGGAAGAGCTTAAGAACACATCTCTGTTGGAAATTTGTTTATTGAGAAATCTACAAGGAAAGAATTGGTAAATGGAACAATGAACTAAAACTCAAACTTAGAAAGACCTAATGAGCTCCAGTCCACTGGGTATGAAAGCACATTAACTTTTCTAATGAATGGTACATTTGATTTTTTTTTTCTTTTTGGGTTGCACCTAGAGATGCACTCAGGAATTACTCCTGACGGTGCTCGGGGGACCATATGGGATGCTGGGAATCGAACCCGGGTCAGCTGCGTGCAAGGCAAAAGCTCCAGCCCCCTTGATTTTAAACCTTATGTGTTGACTAAAATTTCTGTCAATTACAAGTTTAACTCTCTGTGAAAGTTGGAATTCTCTTCTTTCTATTTTCCCCCCTCGGGGTATAGAGGATGCCTCCCATTTGACACCTGGTAACAGGGTGGGGCTGGGATGCATTTATCCTTGTGTAGTTTACACTGCAGTCTGATGAGTGCTTCCTTGGGTATATGGTGGCCGGTGCCCACTAAGGTACAGTTGTTCTAGTCCTTTCTGCAGCTTCCTCTATTGGAGAGCTAATAGAGGAAGTGGGTACTTGCCTTGCATGTGACTAACCCAGGTTTGAAACCTGGTATTGCATATGATTCCCCAAGCATCACAAGAGGTCAGTCCTGAGCACAGAGCCAGGAATAGGCCATAAGCATTGCCGGGTGTGATAAACTGCAGCCGACTAGCTCATCTCTGTCTGTTCTATTAGTTGATTAGGGTCACTAACACCAGCTTTTCCCTACCCTTGTGTGAGTTCCTGGCACTGGGTTTTCCTTTGCCTCAGAGCACAGTGACATCATGTAGCAAGTCCCTCAAGCTGAGTCTCATCCTCTTTTGTTTTTTGTTTGGGGGCCAGACCCAGCAGTCCTCAGGACTTACTCTGGCTCTGTGCTCAGGGATCATTCCCGGTGAGTGTTGGATATTGAACCCAGGTCAACCACATACAAGGCAAGTGCCCTATCCATTATACTATCCTCTGCCCCTGAATTTTTTCTTCTTAAAGCTGCCCCTTCAGGATACTTGAGAATGTCTAGATTCTTCATATACCACACATAGGTTGCAAAAGCGAAGTAGTACTACTTCACATGCTTCATGTGAGGGAGCACTGACTTCCATTCCTAGTCTTGTATGGTTCCCCAGCACTGCTGGAAACACCAGCCCCCATCACTGCACCAAGAGTAAGTGTCCCCCTTCAGTATCATTGTAATTATCTCCCTCCTCCCTATTCCCTACCAAAGTAATCTTCAGGTGTCTCTGGGTACCTGGTTCTTTCTTGCCAAATTCTTCTTTATCCCTCTCCATCCTCTCTACAGAGCTGGACCCCTCCCTGCATGTGGTCTGTTTCAAGATTTACTTAAGGAAAGGACAAGAGCCCATTTGCTGTCTGTTCTCTTCTGCAGTTGATGCACCCCATTCCTCCAGGACTCCCAGGAAGGGGAACTGTGCTAGGATATGAAAGTCTTTAATCTCCTCCCCCCACTGCCTGTTCTACTGCCTTGGTGTCTCTTCCTTCTGGAATCCCTCAGGGAGAAGGTGGGTTTTCAACAGTCCTATTTCAACTCCTGGAGCAGGGACTTTTTCTTACCCAATGTTCTCTCTCCCTGGAATAATGCTTTGAATTTGGCCTACTGAATTCTGCTCTTGATATACTAATGATGGTTCAAGGAATTTAGAAAACCATTCCTCTTCTTGACAAAAAGAATGGCTTTTTAGACTTTCATTTAGTTTCTAGAAGTCAAAACTGATTTCTAGAAACTAAATGACAACTAAATGCTGATTTCCCCTCCCTCTTTCTCATTTCATCTGTCCTGTTAGAATCTTCCCGAAGGTGAGCAAAGAGCTCTGGCAGAACAGAGGAGTGGTCATGCATAAAGAGAATACAACCGGGGTTGGAGCAATAGCACAGCAGGTAGGGCGTTTGCTTTGCACGTGGCTGACCCGGGTTCGACTCTCAGAAATCACCCCTGAGCACCGCCAGGGGTGATTCCTGAGCGCAGAGCCAGGAGTAACCCCTGTGCATCGCTGGGTGTAACTCAAAAAGCTAATAATAATAATAATAATAATAATAATACAATAAAAGCAAAAGTTACTATAATTAATAAGAAAAAAGTCATGACGTCAGTCCTTATTGTTTCCGCTTTACACATTAATGGACCTTCAAGTGTAAAAGAGAAGGTGGTGGGGAGAATTAGATAAAGTTCAGCATGATGAAGTCAAAGTGCTTCCTGCTAGATTAAAGTTTTTCTAATGTAAAACAATGTCTGGTCTCATGTGACTAGATACTAAAAGAGGAATTTATATTATATGAAGTGACAAGAATAGGAAATCTTGAGAGTTAAGACAATTCCTAAGAACTGGAAGAGTTGGCTAGGGGGAGAGGGCTGGGCCAGTGGCTGGACCCTAGAATGGTCATTGATGTCCAGCTCCCTTCTGTTTGCTCTTCATGTCACGCCAGGGAAATGAAATTTTGCTGCCACAAGTCATTTCACTGGGGAAATGTGAATTTCATGGAGGGATCCAGAAGGCCAGATGGAGGTTAGCTGAAAAAATTTACGCATACACCTCTCAGTATGCCTATCTCCTCCATTCCACCAGGGAACATCTACTCTTATCTTTGCACTGGAGAAGGCTTCTGTTTACTGAATCTTCCCAGAGAATGGCCCTACGGGTTCCTTCCCCTTTTCTTCCCAACATGTTGTGCTTTAACTAACAGTTTAAAGCTAAACTACATAGGACTCAGTCAGCTTTGGTGAGTCTCCCATGTAGCCAGGAGACATGCTTGTTATTAATAAGTTCCTTTGGGGGCTAGAGAGGTAGTACAGCAAGTAAGATATTTGCCTTGCATATGGCTGACTCAGGTTTGATTTCTTGGCACCATGTATGGTCCCCTTGATGTAGGCAGATAGACAGGGAAAGGCCCTAGGCAATGAAACTTAGGTCAACAAAACTTCTGGGAGGAAAATTCTAAGACTGATCCACCCTGTGGATACAGAAAACATACACCTGATAAGACCTTCAGCAGCAGACCCTGAGGAGATCGGACCCCTCCCCATGAAGATCCTCAAACCCTGAGATCTCTCCCTTCACTGTATCACTGTATCACTGTCATCCCACTGATCATCGATTTGCTCAAGCAGGCGCCAGTAATGTCTCCATTCGTCCTAGCCCTGAGATTTTAGCAGCCTCTCCTTACTTGTTCTTCCCAGCAGTGCTGCATTGGAGGCTCTTTCAGGGTCAGGGGAACGAGACCCGTCATGCCAAATACTATATTTGGCATATCAAATATGCCACGAAGAGCTTGCCAGCCTCTGCTGTGTGGGCAGGATGGTCTCGGTACCTTGCCAGGTTCTCTGAGAGGGAGAACTAGGCGTGCTTCTGGGAGCGTTGTTCTGTACTCTCTGGATCTTGGCCGTTGATGGGACTACATGGTGCTGGGGGCAGTTTGTGGGTGTGGCTGGCAAGCTACTGGAAAATGGGGGGTCTGGGTGGAGGAGGCCCTGTACCGATCTGAATAACTTTAGTGATTTAGCCCCAAGAATACTCCAGAACTTCTGGATTAAGATAACCTGAGAAGAGCCTATAAATTAAGCCACCTTGAACAAAGGAAGGGCGCACATGTGCCCATGTGCTGCTTGCTGCTTGACCAAGCACATCATCCCTCTTGAGGTGTGTACTTTCATGCTTTCATGTCTAATGCTGGGATGTACGTAGGGGCTCTTCTCTACCCTTGGAGAAGCCTCTCTCTCTCTCTCTCTCTCTCTCTCTCTCTCTCTCTCTCTCTCTCTTGGTCTCATTTTCTCTCCCTCCACACTTTAAAAAAACCCTCCAAATAAAATCTGTTTTACTTCACTGCTTTTCTACTTCTGAAATTCTTTTCTGCGAGCAAGACAAGAACCCAGTAACCCTAGGACCTGAGTGGCAGAGGCAGGTTGTGAGAAGGTGACCATCTTTCTCTCCTCACAATTAATGTGGGCCACCCATGGGGTCCACTGAAAGCACCTTGAGCACTTCTAGGAATGATCCCCAATCACAGAGTCAGGAATAGCCCTTGGGCAGTGCTAGATTGGACCAAAACTCCTTCCCCCCAATAATTAAAGATAAAAATCCTTTTTTTAAGTTTCTTTCTCTCTCTCTGTCTCTCTCATTTTTAGGAACACTCAACTGTGGTCAGGGTTTACGCCTGTCTCTGAGCTCAGGGAATTATTCATATCAATCTGCCTAGTGCTTATTTATTTGTTGGACTTTGAAGAATCTAGAGAGTATGGGATGGTTTCTTTTGCATGTGCTCAACATCACCTCTACGATAACACCACCGTTGAGAGTGAAGAGATGATAATTGTCCTTGGGGAGGAAGACTGGATGGAAATGAAGACCATTTATTTGGCTATAAAATGACCAAAACTAAGAATCTAAAAGCAGGAATTTGGGGGCAGCAGATAAGCTACAAGGAGGACAGATGTCTTCCCTGCCGCCAAGCCTAGTGTAGGTCCTTCCAGGTCTGTGTGAAAGAGATTTCATTTTCTGTTGCTACATGAGTGTAGTAGATTAAAAATTGTCACCAATTCTTTGTCACCTCCCACACTGAGAAGTGGTGTTTGTTTCCCACAATCTTGATTTCGATCTGGCCCTATCACTATTTTAACCAGGAGCATGTGTTGTAGTGGTACTGTGCCAACCCTGGATCTCAATCTTGAGAAGTCTGGTGGTTTTCAAACCCTATGTCATATCTATGTAGCTACAGCAAGGGAGAAAAATCTTTCCTTTTAGATTCCCCTTCCCTAGAGGGAAAGCACTTTGACTGATTTAAAAAAAAGTTTAACAGAGGTATACCTGGCAATGAGTAGGAGAGTATGTATGTATATGTACAGTTACATATTAGTCTATTTCTCTGAGTCTACTCAACAAGATTTTAGAATGATAATAAGACAGAAAAAAATTATTTCCTAAAGTGGCAAATTGTGGCAAGGTAAATAATATGGAAACTAATAGCTAAAGTAGATAAAGGTTTGCTTTACCAAGGTTTACTATTCACATTTCATTATCATGTTGGGCTCATAAGAATCCAAAATTATCTCTTACAATTAACTTCTGTCCTTCCTGATAAAGTGAGGTGGAGGGGGCTGGAGCAATAGCACAGCGGGTAGGGCTTGCATGCCTTGCCTGTGGCCGACCCGGGTTCGATTCCCAGCATCCCATATGGTCCCCTGAGCACCGCCAGGAGTAATTCCTGAGTGCATGGGCCAGGAATAACCCCTGTGCATCGCCGGGTATGACCCAAAAAGCAATAAATAAATAAATAAGTAAAGTGAGGTGGAGGTGACACTTTTGCAAGTATAAGTGCTTTTAGAAAAATAAAAGGAGTAAATATAGTTTTTCTTCTATTTGATTCTTAATTGACTTAACCTTAAAATAGTCCTTATGCCAATATGGCATATTTTGAAGTGATATATGCTACTGTTCTTGACCATGCTCTGGGAAGATCCTACTAACAACTACATGGAGAGGACCAGAGCAACAGCACAGTGAGTAGGGTGTTTGCTCTTCATGTGACTGATCCAGGTATCCTAGTATCCCATATGGTTCTCTGAGCACCACCAATAGTGGACCCTGAGTGCAAAGCCAAGGAATAAACCCTGAGCATTACCAGTGTGTCACCCTCCACCTGCTCCCTCACCCCCCCCCAAAAAAAAAGAGAGTTCAGCAGAAGACCTTGTATCTGAACCCAGTTAACCCACAAAAACATGTTAAATTTGTTGATATAAACCACTAGGCCATGGGTAGTTTTTCACAGAATTGTCTAGTGAAAAAGAATGACAGGAGACCTAGATTTTTATTTATATGATTTTTTTGGAGAGGTGGGTCAGGCTACACCCACTAATACTCAGAGTTTTCTGTTCTATACTCAGGGATCACTCCTGGCTCAGAGGACCATGTGGGTTCCAGGAAGGGAATTCCAGTTGGCTGCAAGCAAGGCAAGTGCCCTACCAAATATACTATTACTCTGACCCAGAACCAAGGTTATTCTTCTGACACAGAGAAAGAAAGAATATAACAAGTTAATATATCCAGGAAAGAGAGGGCCATAAGTGATGTTTTGTTGCTCTTCCTCTAATGCAGAGAGAGACTTGGGGAGTAGAGAAGTTTATACTGATACATAGCTTCAGATATTTTTGTTAACCAGGCTTGATACATTATCTATCTATGTTAGATTCTGGGACCCAGTTTCATACCAACAAGCAATTTCTGGACACCAGCAAGCTATTTGAAAATTCAGCTACATTCTAACACTAGAGCATTACATTATATTCCATGGTTTAAAGGCTATCTTACAAAATTATTTAACTTCAGGATGGATTGCAATCCTAGGACATTACCTGGGCATCAGCTGACCCCAGACCCAAAGCTCTTGCAACCTTCTTCCCAGACTTCAGGTGCCAGCAGCAAACTCAGAACATTACCTGTGTTTATGATCAATTAGCTATAAATTGGAGTTTCTCCATACCTCCTCCTCAGGTATGGAGGAGGTGAATCAATTGAGATAACTCAAAAGATTGGAGCACATACTTTGCATGTAGGAGGCTCAGATTTGATCTCAGCAGCCACATAATCTCCTGATCACCTTTGGGAGTGACCTTAGAGTATAAATGAGTGTAACCCAACGACAGGAAAAATCACCAGGAATCTAGTTCATTCTTTCTTTATATCACCAATTCATTCCAAGAATACTAAAGGATACAAACTAGTAGGCAGATAATAAGACACACCAGGCAAGTTTCCAAATAAAAGAGTATTTGTCCTTCTGCAGCTTTGGGTTCTGCAAGGTGTGGAAAGGTTCTAGTTTACCACCCTAGAGTGCTCCCACAGCCCTCGTCTAGGAGCTTTGATCAAGGTTTCCTTGCTCAGGCATGAATAACTCAAACACTGGCCACTAGCAACTCAACTCCAGTTCTTTTCCCTCCTCAAGAAGATCAGAAAGCTGACTGATCAATTTCTCAAAAGTTACCCCTACGAACAAGAGATGCCCAAGTAATCCCCATCACTTAGGGATTTTGGGACCTGCGAGCCACAGCTGTGGACAAAGAGCAAATGTAAACAAAAAGCATATTTTCTTCACATGACCAAACTTATTTTTTCTGATGAATCACACTTGCATAGCATTCTAGAACAGTTAGGGTTCTATTGTCAGGGCAGAAGTGCAGAATAAATGGGAAGAAAATGGATGAGGGGCCGAGGCTGCTGCAAACTACCACCTTGCTTGTGCAGACCCGGGTCTCAGGCTCTCTGCCCGAGTTCTCTCAGTCCTCTCACTTTCCAGTCCATGTGTCTGGGATATGAAACTGAAATCGTCTGACAGGATCAGGAAAGGAGAGGGAGGAGGAGGGGAAAGCGGAAGAAAAATGGAAAGATGGCAGCTGTGCCCTTGGGCATGAAATAAGAGAGAACGTGAATGCTCCAGGCTCTGACTTCAGCACTCTCTGAACCACTTAGGGGTAAAAATAATTGATGTTTGCATAAGAGTGTCAAGTAGGAAGACAATGGGAAAGGGAACATTTCTAAGAGGTGTGAAATGTTTGGCAGTCTGAGTGGTGTGGTTGAAAGAGGGAAAGCTGAATTTTTGTCAAGTTGTGTTTAGGGAAACACTTAAAGGAAGGGAAAGGAACATTCTGATCCAAGACTCATGCCTTGAGTGCCTCTCATTTCAGACTTTATTGTACTCTCTCTCTCTCTCTCTCTCTCTCTCTCTCTCTCTCTCTCTCTTCCCTTTCTTCTGAAGTTCTGAACTCAGCACACAGCTTCTTCCTTGTGGTAAAAATTAAATTCAAATTCGCAATTAACTTTGTCATTTCTATACTAACCCCAGAGATTACTCCAGGCTCTACCCAGACAAATTGTTTGAAACAGTGATCATGGTTTCATATGGAAAGCCGAGGATTGATCATTGTCACTAACGGAAGCACTGTATTCTCTTAACTGTCTCTCCAGCTGCATTTTGGTGTCTTTCCTGATAAAGAATTTCTGCTCCCTCAAGTCAAGTTGAAAAGCATCTCTCAGCTCTTCATCAGCTGACCAGTTGACTCCTGGATATTGGGGTGAACATTGTGTGTAAAAGGGTTATTTTTAAAGCAAGCTAGTTGGTTTCTTAAATTTTTTTTATTTTATAAGATAGTTTACTAAATTTGATTACATTTAATATTCAAACACCAATCCCAGGTAGTTGGGTTTTTTGGGGAGGAGGAGATATTTGTTTAGGGATCACTCCTGTATGTCGGGAAGAAATCTATTTCGAAAGGGCTGGAGTGGATAGTATTGTGGGAAGGGCTCTTACCTTGCACAAGGCCAATCCAGGTTTAGTTTTCGGAATTTCAAACAGTCCCCCAAGCCACAACAGGAGTGATCCTTGAGTGTCAAGTTTGAATAAGCCATGAGCACTGCCTGTTGTGACCCCAAAATTGAAACACACACACACACAGATACACACACCTGCATGATAATTTTTTGAGCAGAACTAGACTAAAGGTTTGTTTGAGTCCCTGTGGCTGCCCCCATGGCGGAACCACTTTGGGGGCTGTGGTTGCTATGGGCAGCCTTGAAGCTCAGGGGTGCTTAATCAAAGGAGCTTCTGGCCTAAGAGGCAGCCCCTGTCTGGGCCCATAAGGACCTTCCTTTGTGCCCAGAGAGGAGTCCCAGGTCTCAGGGCTGCAATATCCTCCCATCTACACTGAGCCCATCACTCCTATTCTGACGGACAGCCAGAATTCCGACTGCTATGCATCCTTAGGAGAGGATGGAGTATCTCGCAGTGTCTCCCCCAAGTGGGGCTGCGATCTGATGTGGGAAGGTTCCTGCCATCAGGACATTTCCCGGTCCAAAGCAGGGACTTCCCAGGTCAGGGCTGGAGGTTTGTCCTCTCTCTGCTGACAGGTCCTCCAGGTCTTTGTTTGGAGTCTAATGCTGATCCTTGGGATTAACAGCTGAGATAAGATGATGCTGAGGCATGGTCCTGGAGGCTGTTTGCATGGAATCTTCGTGAATTTTGTTCTTTGCATGAAAACATAAAGATTTCTGCTGCATATGCCATCTGTTCAGTCCCTCACTATTTATCCTAGATCTGGTGACCCCCAAACGTCCTGGTCACCTGACTGAAGGCAAGAAATAGAAAAAGTAATTTACATTCCTTACCAGAAAATAACCTAGTTCTCCCTCTTGGAGAACCTGGCAAGCTACCGAGAGTTTCCTGCCCGCACGGGAGAGCCTGGCAAGTTCCCCATGGTGTATTGATATGTCAAATATAGAAACAATGACGGGTCTCATTCCCCTGACCCTGAAGAGACTGTAATGTGGCACCATTGGGAAGGATGAGTAAAGAAAGGCTGCTAAAATCTCAGGGCTAAGATGAATGGAGATGTTACTGGACCCGCTCGAGCAAATCATTGATCAATGGGATAACAGTGATACAGTGATTTCTATATTAAGTGGATTGTAAGTCCTATATTAAATAGAAGATGAAATTCTGGGACAGTGCTGGCTTTCAAAAGACCTCATGTATTATCATTGTAAGAACACTACTTATCACCCATATTTTGTTGGCTAAAACTAAATTTTAGGAACCTGAGGGATGATTCTGTGGCTAAAAGCACCTGTCTCACAAGCATGAAGCCACGGCTTTGGTGCTTGGTGCCCACATGTACTGAGCACGGTCCAGGCAGCTGTGTGGCTTGGAACCCCCCATGTTGAAACAGTCTGTGGTGGTCCTCCAGCACAGTCAGAAATGTATGAGCACCATAGCGAAAGTGTGGGCCTTGTTGAGTGCCACAACTTAAAAAACTGTGCACACTGAGGAGGGCAAGTCCTGGTGAGATTGTGTGCCAACATCATAGCTATCTCCATGAGTTCTATAACCAAAAGGTACTCGAGCACCAAAAACAATGCAAGTACTACAGCTACGAACTGTGTGACTCGTGGTGAGCACCACGTCCAAGCATGTGTAACCCAGGTCATCATAACAACTGAAACAAAAGAATGGAAAGATATGTTACATATTCTGGGAAACCTTAATTTATCTGAGGACATGTAACATATCTAAAAATAGATTTCTGCACCTTTATTTTTCCATTGAGTTAATCAGCATTATGTCTTGACTTTCAAGGATTTATTTGAGTCTTGTTCTTCGTGGAATCTAAACTCTAGAAATTTTCTGGATGGTCTGGATGGCATTTTCAGTTTCACTCAGGAATATAACTTTTATATTCTAATTTCTAAACTTTCTTTTAGTTTCCTTCCACAACTATATCACTTCTTTTTTACCCCTCTGTTTTATCTTTATCCCCAGAGTACTCCCACCTAACACTTACGGATTTCCACATATGTGGATATCTTCTTGATATACCGCACATCTCTCTCTCTCTCTTTCTCTCTCACTCTCTCTCCCCCTCTCACTCTCTCTCCCCCCCTCCCATGTTTCTTTCAAATATGACTGTCAATTTGTGATCAAGAATGCTTATGATTTTACTTGCTGAACTTTATAGTAGCTATTAGATTTATTTCCTTTACATTGAAACCTCAAGTACACCTCACTTTTGCATCTCCTTATTTTCTCTCCCATTTCAGTTCCATTAAATCAACCAAATTATTTATCAAGTCTTCCCTAAGCTTCAATAAAACCTCAATAGAATCCAACATAACTTGTCCTTGACTGCCAGATTGATCATTTTCGTTTCCTGCTTCCTTTGGTCTCTGAAATCTACGTGCTACATTGAGCCTAATTGGCAGGTGACATGAATTACTCTCCCAGTTTGATTCTTTTCTACCCTAATGGATGCTTTATAGAAGTGTCTGATGGTAATGAGACCTGACCTTTGTTATGGTCTTACCTGTTTTATTGCATAAATATACGGTAATAAAGTTGTTGACTTTTCTCTTAATTTTTCTGACACAATTTTTCATCAGGGAACTTAAAAGAGTAGAGAAAAATAATGGATTTCCCATAAAGAAATAAACTATGATTAAAATCAAAGAAATTTGAGGACCAGAATACAGTGGGTAGGGTGCTTGCCTTATATACAGTCAATACAAACTCAGTCTGGTTGAGCTCCAGCTCCCCATATGGTCCCTGAGCCCAGCAGGAGTGATTTCTGAGTGCAGAGCCAGAAATAAGCCCTGACTTTGGCTGGGTGTGCTGCCAAAGCCAAAATAAGGGGGAAAAAGGAAAGAAAGAAAAGAAATCCTTGCACACTGTTGGTGGGAGCATAAACTGGACCCACCTCTATAGAAAACTGTCACTGTTACTGTCAGTACAAAGTATTTCAATATATTTAAAATCTACCTGCAGATACAATCCAGGAATTTTAGTCATAATAGATATGTGAAAGAGAAACCTTAAAATCAAGATGTAATTTTAAAAGGAATGATTCTCTCCTGCCTGAGTCTTGGCCTCAACACTTAAAATGATCCAAGACCCAAATAAAACCTGAGGCTCCATCTTGTTATAATTTTTTGGTTTGGGGGTCACACCCAGCAGTGCTCAGGACTTAGTCCTGGAAGGCTTGGGAGACCATATGGGATACTGGGGATTGAACCTGGGGATTGATTCAGCTCCGTGAAAGGCAAATGCCCTACCTCCCGTATTATTGCTCTGGCCTCTAAGGCTCCATCTTAAGACAGGCTCAGCCTAATTGTCCCCTCAGTGGACAATTAAGCAAGAAAGAAGTCCGTGATAAGATTCTAAATGACAGGAACCAGATGTTTCTGCTGGTGTTCAAGCCGGTGTTCATGGACTATGGGCAGAACCAAAACTAAGGGGCTACCAATAAGAACCCAATGTCTAGGCTAGAGAGATAGTATAGCCGGTAGAACACTTGCCTTGCATGATTCTGACCATCCCCTGCATCACATATGATCTCTTGAGTACTTACTTCCAGAAGAGATCCCCGAGCACAGAGCAAAGAATAAACCCTGAGCACAACCAAGTGAGTTCAATACTCCCACCCGCTTTCCCATCCCACTTGCACCCACCAAAAGAAAAAAACTCGATGACATCTCCACCCGGGAAAGAGCTAATTCCCCATTTTGGGGGAAGGGCGGGGATCACACCTCACAGTGCTCAGGAGCATTCCTGGCTCCATCTGTTTAGGAGTGACTTCTGGAGGTGCTTGGAGGATCATATGTCCATGTCAGGAACTGGACATGCTTGCTTCATGCACTTTAGCCCATGTACTATCTCTCCACCTTATTATCATTTTCTAAATGTGATGGTATGGTCTCACCCTTCCACAGGACAATGCATTCCGATGCACTCAGAACCTCCTGAACCCACAGATTCTCCTCATCAGTAAACTGGAGAGCTAGAGCTTTGAAGCCTGTTTGCCTGTCTCCATTATTCACTACAAATAATAAGCCTTTTCCCTTTTCCTCCCTTGGTTGTGTATTTTTGGCTCAGTACCCTCTAAGAGGTGACTTTACTGGGTCTGGTAATAGGACCACCATAGCTCTACAGGATCGAAGACAGTTCACATAATTGTGAAGCTCTTATATGGGCACCTGGCTCTATGCTAGATCTTTCACCTTTAGTGTCTCCTTTGGTCTTCCCAAGAGTCCTGTGAACATTCCAGGTTTTCTTGAAATAGGTCCAGATGAATTAAAATTCTGGCTGGGGCTGGGGACATAGCTCAAAGGGCTGGAACACATATGTTGCATGCTGGAATCTTGGATTCTATCCTGATCACCGTTTGATTCCCATCATTGCATAATCTTCCAAGCACCACCAGGAGCAACGCTGAAGTACTGCTAAGTGTGGAGCGAACACCCCCCTCTCCACTCCTACTCCTAATTAATTAACTAGGACTTGAATTCAAAATTGGAGACCAGCAAACTTTTCTGAGCAGGATGGTTGAGAATATCTGAGAATGCCTCTTCTGTCTCTCCTTGTTTTATCTTGTTTGCTGTTTTTGTATCATACTTGGCAGGACTGGGGGAGGGGACACACACAGTGGTGTGGGAATGGAAGTTGGGGGGGTCCCTCCTGCAAAGTACATGCTCCAGATCTTTGAGCCATCTCCCAGTCCTATTTCTTTATCTTATGGTGTAGGAAAGATGCTGAGGAGATTGCTCAAAGGGCTGAAGCTCATGCAATATAAGTGCTAGTTACTGAGTTCAATTTCTGGCACTGCATGCCACCAGCCCCTCCCCTCAAGTACTGCTGGGGGTGGCCCTGATGGCCTCTAGCACCACTGAACTTGGGCAGCATCTGTGGCCCTCATCAGGCTCTTATAGCCGGGCCTTGTATCACTTGGATGACTCCAGACTTTCTGCGCACTGCTTTGAAACACTAGTGCTCGTAAAAAGATAAAATGAGGCTGAGCCTTAAATGAGACATTTTTGTTTAAGGTTGCAGATACACAGGGGTGTGCCTCAGGAAACCAGTCCACAGGGAATCTGCTTATCATTATGCTTCAGCTGTGCCTCTTTATTCTTTTTTCTCCAAAAATGGCTACATGTGATGGTGCAGGAAAAATGATTCCTTTGAGAACATGCACCCACCATCTTCCAGCCTGAAGGTTTGTTGCCAAAATACTCTTTCTTTACCAGTCACTGGGTTTTGTTTGTCGCTGGAGAATATGGATGGAACCAGATCCTTAAGGTTATGTTCTCATCTCTACTTTTATCAGAGGAGACAACTCTGACAGCCCAGACAACTTTGTGCCAGGAAGACAATTCAAAGGGTTGGGGTTCAAGATCCCTGGGTTCAGACCCCACCACCACAATATCCCCAAAGAACCATAGGGTGTGACCCCCACATATGAAACACCTGGGCGAGGGAATGCAAAGTTTTAAAGAGGGATGCCCAGATCAACCTTGGCCCCAGAGTATAGAGAGGAGAAAGAGGGGAGGGGAGAGGGAGAAGAGACAGACAAGGAGCAACAAGGCCAGAATAGGGGGTTCAGGTACAAAGGTGAATGATAGAGACAGACATCCAAATCACTGAGTCAACAACACTGAAATTGAGTGAATGCTTGAAGACAGCAGCTCATCAGAGATCTCTCCCAGACCCCTTACTGAGCCAATTCCACCAGGGGCACCTCAGATGGAGTGGGTGTGCCCTTTCTGCCCGCTCCAGATGAAAGTCTGATGGCCATGAGCTTCCAGAAGCAAAACCCAGGTAACGTGGGTTCAAGGACTGAGACTCCAGGCAACATGGCGGAAGCGGATATGGGCTGTCACTTCCCATCTCCATGCTTGCTTGGGGTCCTGGCTGTCATGGCCATGATCTGTCTCCAGAAGTCATCCAGCGTATCAACAGCCTGGATCCAGAGACTCCCAAATGAATCTCAAAATGGATGAACTCCCTACAGAAATGTCTCTGGACCCCAACCATTTACAATTTTAGAATTCTAGAAGTGTGTGGCCACTTTTGTGGCCACGCAACCTCTCATGATATTCATAACAAGCAATAGAAAATAAATTATCTAGCATCTGCCTCTGGCAGGCAGGCTCGAAAGGTGGTGGGAAAATTCAAAATTAACATGGTGGGAAGGTGTAATGGTGGTGGGATGGGTGTTGAAATATTGAATGTAATCAATTAATGTGAACAACCTTATGAAAATAAAATTTTTTTAAAGCATGGAAATTAGGAGACCCAAAAGTGAACAATCAATCTTAGAAGTGAGCCTGTCAAGAAGGCAGGCTGGGGCAGAGTAGGGGAATGAGAGTAGGGGTATGGGAAGGAGCCCAGTAACATTGGTGGAGGGAAGCTCACACTGGTGTTGGGATCAGGGCTGCAATATTGTATGTCTAAAACTTAACTATGAATAACTTTCTAAATCATGATGCTTTAATTTAAAAAAAATAGTGTTGATTGAAAAAAAAATGAACTAACCAACTAGTAAAAGATCAGACAGTTTAGGAAGCAGGAATAGATTCAACTCAAATCTCTTCTCCAGTTACACAGGCCTGCTAGCTGCACCCACTTTAGACTTCTGTTGTAACAGTTTTATCTTCGAGGTCCAGGAGATAGTAGAGCAAGTACGGAGTTCGCCTTGCACACCGCTGACCTGGTTCAATCCCTGGCACCTCATATGGTCCCCAGAGTTTGCCAGGAGTGATCTCTGATCCTCATCACCACTTAAGATCCTCTAAACCCTCCAGGAGAGATATCTGAATTCAGAACCAAGAGTAAGCCCAGAGCATTGCTGGGTCTGGCCCCCAAACAAAGAAAACCTAACAATTCTCTTTTTACTTCAAAACCCATTTCTTTATTATTATGATAATATTATCATAACAATATTATGTGTCCATAAAGTGTCCACTTTATCTTTTTTGTCTCTGGGCTTTCATAATTTTAAAGAGTTTTTTTTTTTTTTTTTTTTTTTTTTTAATTTTATTGAATCACCATGTGGAGGGTTACATAGTTCTCAGGATTATGTCGGTTATACAGTTCTCAAACACCCTTCACTTCACCAGTGCCCATCTTCCATCACCAACCCCCCCAGTATACCTGCCGCCCCCTCCCACCTCCCCAGTCCCAACCCTTGCACATGACATGTTTCACTTCGTTTACGCCTTATTTCGATTACATTCCATGTTTCAACATACAACTCACTACCATTGTTGGGGTTTCCCCCAAAAAAGAAAAGCAGTCCTATTGCCAAGGAGGCATTTGATAGTTCTCCATTGCTAAGAATATAGAGATATTAAGTCCCGCTGTTTGTTACATAGTTTTTCTTTTTCCCCCTTGCCCCGCGCCACCGAGTTCACGCCTGTTTTAGTAATCGCCACGCTGCCTGACAAGGGAAAAAAAAACCGAAAAGGATGGTT
The DNA here is from genome assembly GCF_027595985.1 of Sorex araneus. NCBI lineage: Eukaryota > Metazoa > Chordata > Mammalia > Eulipotyphla > Soricidae > Sorex > Sorex araneus. The sequence continues at coordinate 18,668,793 of NC_073311.1, forward strand.
ATTTCCCGTCATCAGCAGGCGTGGGGCTCTGGCTTAGTTGATAGACTTGTAGAGTATCTGCAAGCAGTCTCTGGAACCGACGGTCTTGCGCTGGTGTCGGCTCCGGCTCGAGATTCCACCAGCGTCCCGCTGTTCCTTGTACATAATTTTTCCCCTTATATCCCATTCCCACGCCACCAGGTCTGTTTGCTTAATGGGCATCACACTGTAGTTGATGACACACCGCGTTTCTTCCCGAGAAAGAAGAAAATTTCTTCTCAGCCGGCGTGGGGATATAGCTTAGTTCAGTCTAGTGAGGTGGCTACCACTTTGATTGCCTTCAATATTTCAGCAACAGACTTACTATTAGGATCTCCCACAAAAGTCCGCCCCATTAGAAAGGAACCATTACATATTGCTCATACTAAGATGACATTAAGTTGCGCGGCCGCGGCAGCGGCCGCGCGGTTTTGGGTTTCTGTATAAAGTCCAGGGAAAGTACAACCAGAAATAACATCACTATAAACTTTTACCCTTTTATGGTGCTCATAAGATGGAGAAACCTAGAGAGAGGCTCGGCGTCTCCGTTTTGCGCTCAGGAAAACCGCGGCCCCTGCGCTGTGTTCAGGAGGGAGGAGTTGAGAGAGAGACAGGTTAAAAGAATTGGGGGATGCCCGGGTCCCACAGCTTCAGCACGCCGTGGGGTCTCTGGTCCCATGCCGGAATTAGTTCAGTGGGCTGCTTGGGGTCCGAGGGCGCTCCCTCGGGCCCCTCCATCATGCTCCTTCCACAGCCGGGTCCAAAAGGAAGCACACGTGGGGGAGGTGGGTTTAAGTATCTAACTGCGGTGGGCGGGGGTCGCCGCCCCCGCCCCCTGGGGACTCCCGCAAGCGCGCTCACGTCCTGTTTTGGCTGAATCGGCGACTCCGTTTTGCGCTCAGGAAAACCGCGGCCCCTGCGCTGTGTTCAGGAGGGAGGAGTTGAGAGAGAGACAAGTTAAAAGAATTGGGGGATGCCCGGGTCCCACAGCTTCAGCACGCCGTGGGGTCTCTGGTCCCATGCCGGAATTAGTTCAGTGGGCTGCTTGGGGTCCGAGGGCGCCCCCTCGGGCCCCTCCATCATGCTCCTTCCACAGCCGGGTCCAAAAGGAAGCACACGTGGGGGAGGTGGGTTTAAGTATCTAACTGCGGTGGGCGGGGGTCGCCGCCCCCGCCCCCTGGGGACTCCCGCAAGCGCGCTCACGTCCTGTTTTGGCTGAATCGGCGACTCCGTTTTGCGCTCAGGAAAACCGCGGCCCCTGCGCTGTGTTCAGGAGGGAGGAGTTGAGAGAGAGACAGGTTAAAAGAATTGGGGGATGCCCGGGTCCCACAGCTTCAGCACGCCGTGGGGTCTCTGGTCCCATGCCGGAATTAGTTCAGTGGGCTGCTTGGGGTCCGAGGGCGCTCCCTCGGGCCCCTCCATCATGCTCCTTCCACAGCCGGGTCCAAAAGGAAGCACACGTGGGGGAGGTGGGTTTAAGTATCTAACTGCGGTGGGCGGGGGTCGCCGCCCCCGCCCCCTGGGGACTCCCGCAAGCGCGCTCACGTCCTGTTTTGGCTGAATCGGCGACTCCGTTTTGCGCTCAGGAAAACCGCGGCCCCTGCGCTGTGTTCAGGAGGGAGGAGTTGAGAGAGAGACAAGTTAAAAGAATTGGGGGATGCCCGGGTCCCACAGCTTCAGCACGCCGTGGGGTCTCTGGTCCCATGCCGGAATTAGTTCAGTGGGCTGCTTGGGGTCCGAGGGCGCCCCCTCGGGCCCCTCCATCATGCTCCTTCCACAGCCGGGTCCAAAAAGCTAAAGAGTTTTTTTTTAATAAATGCCTAAATTTCTTACCCATTACCCAGGAAAACTCTCTTTCTCTTCTCCCTCTTACTCTCTCTCTCTCTCTCTCTCTCTCTCTCTCTCTCTCTCTCTCTCTCACACACACACACACACACACCCCACTACCACCAGCACCACTACCACCACTAGCACCACCACCACCATGTCCTGAGGCTGGCAATTATACTGGCAACAATTCTTGTCTCTACCAGAAACATTCATTGGGGCTGGAGAGATAGGTCAAGAGAATGAAGCTCATGCTTTGCATGCAGCACCACATGGTCCCCCAACATGCCTGAGGGCAACCCGTGAGTACTAAGTCATAATTAACTGCTGAGAACACCCATGTGTTTTTAGAACACCCCCCAAATTTTTTGTGTGTGTTTTGTTGGATGCTGTGCTCTGCTAAGAACTGTGCATAAAAATCAAATGAAATGTTTATTTCTGGGCCTATCTCCATCTCCAGTTGGCTGCTCACAAGGAAAGCCAGCCCAGGTGCAGATGAACAAATGAACAGAAACCACTGCATGTCTGACACAGGTCTAATCACCGGAGTTAAGAACTGTATTTCTGAGGCTGCCAGAGAGCAAAGCCATGGGAATTTAATTGGAAGAAAGGATGGGGGTAGTAGAAATCATCTGAAGATAAATTATCCATTCAAATTCTTCCTTGAGCCAAAAGCGGCTTCTTTCACACACAGTCCTTTAAAAGTGTTGGGTTTGCTTCCTGAATGTCAATATTTGATTGATGGAACTACAAAAGACATAAGGCCCTACCCCACACTTTATCTTGGAGAAAAAATTCAATCTTTCATGGTATCATGCAGGTTGCTTTATAAGTCTTCCAATTTTTTCAAACATTCTATTTATTTTTGGGTTGTTGTAGTAATGCCATGGGGTTGTACATATGTAGTGCTAGGGATCACATATAATTAAAATGGAAACCTATTAAACTTGGTGATGTAGGGACTGAACCCAAGGCCTCCAGCATGCAAGACATATACTCTATCATTGAGCCACGTGACCTGGGACCCCCCTTGCAGATCTTGATTGAGCATCATGTCAACTCTGGCCGCTCCCAGTGGTGCTCAGGGACTATTCCTGGCTCTGTACTCAAGTATAACTACAAGCAGTGCTCAAGGGACTATGTGCTATGCTGGGGATCAAACCATGGTGTGCCACATGCAAAGCAAGCATCTTAGCTATTGTACTATCTCTCTAGACTTTGAACTCCATTTTGAAAATCAATTTCCTAATGACACATGATGGCCACTATAAGCTGCAGATAATTGGACAATAGGATTCAGTTAATTTATTTAAGCATCCTGTGGTGAATTGGAAATTTTTTTTGGTGGGGGGGGTCACACCCGGCCATACACAGGGGCTACTCCTAGCTTTGCACTCAGGGATTACCCCTGGCGGTGCTCAGGGGACCATATGGGATGCTGGGAATCGAACCCGGGACAGTCATGTGCAAGGCAAATGCCCTACTCACTGTACTATTGCTCCGGGCCCCGAATTGGAATTTTCTTAATTCTGGGGTACATGTATGTTTTTTTTCTGGGAATCACACCCAGAGATGCTCAGGAGATACAGATCTACGCTCATGGGTTGTTTCCAGGGCATATGAAACAAACACTATACCATCTCTCCAGCCATGAATTAGAGATTTATTTTTAACAGTGTCCAGTTGGTTTATCAGTCTTCTGCTTCATGAACACACACCAAATGTTTATATAATTAGAGTATGTCATAATTAAAATGGAAACATATTATAGTTACATGGACCAGCTGCGTTTCCAGTAATAATTCAGCTACCACCAATATAGATTCAAAGCTTTCCATTCTAGAACAGTACTATAAGGACTGGAGTTATAGCACAGCAGGTAGGGTGTTTGCCTTGCATGTGGCTGACCCAGGTTTGATTCCTCCGTCCCTCTTGGAGAGCCCAGTAAGCTACCAAGAGTATCCCACCTGCATGGCAGAGCCTGGCAAGCTACCTGTGGTGTATTTGATATGCCAAAAACAGTATCAAGTCTCACAATGGAGGTTACTGGTGCCCGCTTGAGCAAATCGATGAACAATGAGAGAACAGTGCTATGACAGTGCTACAGTGCTACTATAAGGCCAGTTATATGAAAATCTAAATTATGCTCTATAGCATTTTACATACATAATTCTGAAGTTACTTTAATAGATTTTAAGCTTCTTTAGAGAAAGAATAATTTTATGTTCCAAATAACACTGATTTCAATACTCTATCACTGTATCACTATCATCCCATTGTTCATCGATTTGCTTGAGCGGACAACAGTAATGTCTCCATTTGTCCTAGTCCTGAGATTTTAGTAGCCTCTCTTTACTCATCCTTCCCAATGGTGCCGCATTGGAGACTCTTTCAGGGTCATGTGAATGAGACCCATCATTGTTACTGTTTTTGGCATATCAAATATGCCACAGGGAGCTTGCGAGGCTCTGCTGTGTGGGCAGGATACTCTTGAAACTTGCCGGGTTCTCCGAGAGGGAGAACTAGACAATAAGAGGTCATTTCAATACTCAGTAAACATTAATTCTTCAACAGACTGTTACATTAATTAGAAATAGATTACTTAGATGTATCATGAATTTATTCAGCACAAAATAATGTTACATATATATTTAGAAAGTTTTAAAAAGATAACTGACTTGCATGAATACTAGCCTGTGAAGAATAAATTAAGTTCAACCTTTGGGGTTTTGTGTCTTATATTTAACATAATCTAAGTGGGGGGATCAAAACAGTGGATTTGAGTATTTCATTAAGGGTAATGACAGGTCTAATGATAAAACCATGGATTAGCTTTTTGGTGAGAGTGTTTTTGAGCAAGTTATTGCACCATTCTTACCTTTTTCCCTCATTTCATCCTGGGGAAACTTAGTGGCAAATGAATGGGTGACTTAATCTCCTCCAGCTCAAGGTCCCTGATTAATTTTATATAACCTGAAAGTATGTAGTCATGTAAGCAGATGCTGGCCCATGAATTCTTGCTTCTCTTTCAATACACTTTTAATTCATATATTCGTTCTATATGACAAAGTGACATTTCTTAGAGCACTGAGAACTGTTTTGATATCTAAGAATTCAAAACACTTAATGTGTAGAATTCAACTGCTTTGGGCATTCAATTTCCCACTTCAGAAATAACTGACACAAAAGTCTTACAATAGTCACTGGTATATGTGTTCAGTAAAACTATTCTTTATACAGAAGTGCAGGTTGACAGTAAAGCATTACATGCATGCTTTGCAAGCCAGATATCTGGGTTCCATCCCTATAGTTCCAGGAATGATCAGGAGCATGGAGCTGGGAGTGTTCCCCAAGCACTATCAGGTGTGGTATCAAAAAAAGAATTCTAGGACTGAGTCTAGTCTGATTATTTCTGAAATTAGGAGATTAGGAGATTAGATTAGGAGGAGAAGGAATCTGCTAAGGAAACACTGGAAGAGAATCTGGAGTTAGATCAGCCAGGTAAGTATGCTGCCTAGAAGCCAAGTGAAGCAAGTGTGTTTAAGGAGAAGTGGTGATGGCAGGTCAAATTCTATAAGGTGGTAACCTCAAAAAAAATCCCACTAGGGATGGGAGATACAGGCTGAAAATAAACTATAGACTGAACAAGAACCCTACTTAATACCCCTGTAGCAAACCACAACACCCAAAAAGAGAGAGTGAGCAAATGGGAATGCCCTGCCACAGAGGCAGGGTGGGGTGAAGGGGACAGGGTGGGGATGGTGGGAGGGATGCTAGGACCATTGGTGGTGGAAAATGGGCACTGGTGGAGGGAGGGGCACCCGATCATTGTATGACTGAAACATAACCATGAAAACCTGTAAGTCTGTAACTTTGTCTCATGGTGATTCACTAATAAAATAAAATTTAATTAAAAAATATTTGAACAACAATACCACCACAAATAAACTTTCCCAACACCATATTTTGGATGTTTCCATATCAAACTCCAACCCCTGCCCCAAAGCAGAACCAAAATATTTTTGTATTTTTTTATGAATAAATCACTGAAAACTTTTTTTTTAAAAAAAGCATTTTCTGGAGACCCATTTTTGGAGTGAGTTTATTGAGATAATGAGGAAGAAAATTAAAAACAAGACTGGAGAGAAAATATAGAGGCTAATGCACTTGTTTTTACTGCTGCCAATGCTGGTTTAATCTCTTGTACCGTTTGGTCTCCTGCTATACCTGGTCCCCTGTGCACAGCTGGGTGTGGCTCCCCAGCATCCCTGTAGAAGGGAGGCAGCCTGGTGTCCTTGAACCCTGCTGGAGCATTGCAGGGAGGTACCACCACCCCCCAAAAGAAAATAGAACAACTTTCTCTTCTTATCATTTTCATTCTTTCTTTACCTATTATTTATTTGGGGGTTTTGAGGCCACACCCAGCAGTGCATAGGGCTTCATTCTGTCTCTGCAAAATTCATTACCTTAACTTTTCCAGCTCTATAGAGCTGGCATTCCTTCCTATAGTTCTCTCTTCCAAATTCAAAGCCAACAATGGCCAAATAGCCAGTCAAGTATTCCAAGACAATGTTCTCTCTCCTCTCCCTCCCTCTCTCTCTCCTCTCCCTCTCTCTCACTCTCTCTCTCCCTCCCCCTTCTCTCTTCCTCCCTCTCTCTTCTCTCCCCCTCTCTCTATCAGATTTGTGATTATAGTGAATTCACCTGGATTCAACGGGAGTCTCCTTTCTAATTAGAAACTTCAGTTCCCTATTACTTTAACCACTGTAACTAAGCACATTTACAAGTTATGTGGATTAAGTCTTGGTTGTCCTCCTGGGAAGAGGAAGCAGGCAGGGGGAACAGTATTATGTTCACCTTGTATATTTTGTAGTAATGTGCCACCTACTATATCCAAACATCTCTTTCATTTTTATTGAATCACTGTGAGAGAGAGTTACCAAGCTTTCATGTTTGAGATTCAGCAATATAATGATCAAACACCCATCCCTCCACCATTGCACATTTTCCACTACCAATGTCCCCAGTATGCACCCCCCACCCTAATCCTCACTCTGCCTTTATGGCAGACAACTTGCCCAATACTGTCTCTCTACTTTGGGGCATTATGTTTTGCTCGAGTTTTCCCACCACCATTCAAGCCTACCTGCCAGGGGCAGACGCTAGATAACTTATTTTCCATTGCTCATTTTGAATATCATGAGAGCTCGCGCTTGTGGAATTATAGATTGCAAATGGTTCAGTTTCAGAGATATCTCTGTAAGGTAGCAATCCATTTTGGGATTCAATTGGAAGTCTCTGGAACAGAACTGTGGGTGCGCTAAGATGCCACCTGGAGATAGATTGTGGGCTGGGTTTCCCCCAAATTCAGCTAATGCCAAACTCACTGTGCAACTTGGTCATGCCCAAAAGTTTGTAGTCATCCTTACTCTTCTCTTTCCACCTTACATCCAATTCATTAGCAAGTCCTATGGATGCCATTTTCAAAATATACTTAGAATCTGATGATTCTCACAACTTTCAGTGAAAGTCTTCTTAGTCAAGCCCTCTCATTGTACTCCTGGTTAGAATGAGTGTCTCCAGATCTCCCAGATTATTATAACAGCCTCTGGATTCTCTATTTTCTGCCCTAGCCTGCCAGCACACCATGCCCTGCCTACCCATACACTCTATTCTCAGTATAATATCCAGATAATATTTTTACAACCCAAGTCAAACCATGTGATTTTTCTGTTCAAAACTCTTCCAAGCTTCCTCGACTCTATAAAAGTGAAAATCATCATGGTCATGGGATCAGGCTGTTCCTTCTATTTTTTGAACCTCTTCTGTTCCTTCTCCACATAACTAACTTGACTCCACCCTGAAAACAACACTACAGGAACCTCTTCGTAGTCTTTTCATGGATTTGCCTCTATTGGCAAATCTCAGAGGTTTTTAGTCTGAAACTCTCCTTTATCTCCCTCAGCCTTGGCTCAAAAGCCACCTTCTCAAGAGGCTTTGCTGTCCATCCCGCTTTCCTCTAAGTTGTGCTTGCACATACACATACATAAACAAATGCTTTCCTTCTTTCAGGCTTTACTATTCTTAGCAACACCAGTCGGAATCGAAAGAGCCATGCTTGGAATATCACGTTTCACTCAAGTGAGAGAAGGAATCCGGAGTTGCGACCTTCATCGATGATCGAGAATCAGGGATGCTGCTTTGTTTGCCAAGACATTGAAAATCAGATGGACCGGACATGTAATGAGATTTGGAGATGACAGCTGGACTAGAGCTGTTACCAACTGGATTCCACGGGACACCAAAAGAACGCCTGGCTGCCCACCTATAAAATGGTCAGACTTCTTCATCAAGACCCTGAACAAATGGTTTGAGGCTCTTCATGTCCCTGGAGCGAGCAGATGCCATTGGACTACACTAGCATGCGACAGGGAATAATGGAGACTTTACTGGCTCCCACTCGAGCAAATTGATGAGCAATGGTATGACAAGTGATACAAGTAATACAAGCAACACCAGTCAAGTTCTAACATGACAGGGTATTTATAGTTTATTTTTATGTCCTACTGCAAGTAATACATTTCATGGTGTCAGAGATTAGTAATTAGTTATTACTAATTCTTAGTTCAGTGTCAGGAACATAGTAGACACTGTAGATAGTAGCAGAACTATGAGAATTACAGGAATAGTAACTACATCACTAACTATCAAATTATTGGGGGAGTTTAGTAAGTTATATATGTAAGATGCTTATCACAGAGCCTGGCCTAGAGAAAACACTAAACAGGTAGTTGCTGTCAACATCGGGTTAATGAGCACCAAGCACTAGACTTTATGAAGTCACAGTAGGGGCTGGAGTGATAGTACAGTAGGTAGGGTATTTGCCTCCACATGGCTGACCCAGGTTTGATCCCCAGCATCTCGTATGTTCCCCAACCATCAACAGGAGTAATTCCCAAGTGCAGAGCCACAAGTAACCCTTGAGCATTGCCAAATGTGACCCAAAGAGCCAAAAGAAAAAAAAAGTCACGATACTAATTGAGAATGCATTGTGTTCAAGCAATGAAGACTGTGAATTCTTGAAAATTTGTTTTGCAGCAAAACTGTCAGCAAGTTGTGACCATGTATTAAATATTACTGGAATTTTAGGTGTGAATATTGAGGACTGAGAGCTCATTATTTTAATTTTTATTTGGATGCACACACATCAACATAGACCAAAAAAATTGACTTGGGCTTTCAGGGCCTCAGTACAGGCCACAAAGAGGCAGATTATTCAAGGCCTCATGAATGCCATGGTTCTATATTCATTTCTTTGTTTTTATTTGCATTTAGGTGATGACCTTCAAGCTGAGATTTGGCACCATTCTTTCCTGGTTTGGATATTGGCATAGCCTGCAGAATTTATTAATCTTATTTCAAAATGTCAAAATTCCAATATTCAGAGCATTTGACACTGTGCAAATGTCCTTCCAAAGTGCACTTAAAAATGAAACCCCTTTGTTTTTTTCTCCCTTTATCCCTTTATATACCAAACTGGATCCTAGACATTCCAACAAACTAATTTTCATTTTTATTTATATCTTTGAGGCCAAAGGAGAGAGTTATCTTAATGAAGCAGAAAGTCATTGGAGAGTCAAACTTCCAGTTGACACATCATGAAAAACCCAAGTCCTTCTTGGTAAAGTAGGTGAAAAAGCACTGATAGACAACTGGTAGGTGAGGGCTTATTCATTCCCTCATAAGTACAAATCACACCCCCCCCCCAATCAGTTAGGGTCATGAGCTGAGAGTTTGCATTTGATTGTATATTATCTTTGCATTTAAATTCAGTTACTTAGGCATGAATGCTATGACATTTGGTTATGAAAAATATTCTAACATCAATTTGAAGATTGCTGTGTGTGGGCATACAGATAATCCCATAGCCCATAAATGGCTAGCTAATGAAAGTTGTTTTGTGAGAGATGTTTTGCTTTTTTATTTTGGGGAGTCCTTCCTAGTGGTGCTCAGGGGGCAACCGTCTCACTAATCCTTCACCAAGTGGACAGTGCTTCAATGAGAGGAGCTGAGAATGCGTTGCTGCCCAGACCTTGACAGTTACTGGGCTACTCCCCTGTTACTCAGTGGTTCCAGAGAGCAACACCTGGCAGATGCTCAGGGGACCATGTTTTGGTGTGAATTGAATTGGGTTAGTCATGTTCAAGGCATTCGCCTTAACCCCTAAACTCTCTGGTTTCTTGCTTATTTATTTCTAATTACAACTCTTGATAGTGAAAATTGTACAGGAAAATAATTCCCCACCCCAACTAGATTCTCCAGAGACTGGCTGTATGAACAAATTAATATTAGATACGTGAGTGAAGATAGCACCAGAATAAAATAATTATTGTTACTTTACTGCATTGTTATTATTTTTAATCCCTCTCTCTTTTTTCCTCGTTGTTGTTTTGGTGATGGAAGTCGCGCACATGCCTGGCTGCATGGCTTGCACATCCAGCTGTGATTTTACATGGGGACTGCCCGTCAGCTTGTGATGCTTGCACACTTGGCCAAGGTGCTTGGTGAGGGGTAAGTTCCTTTGATTGTGGGGCTTGCACAAATGCATGCCCGCATTCTTTCAGTTGTATTGATCACACACGTCCTGGCTGTCCTACTCATCCGGGGTCTGACTCCTTGAATGTGGTCCATTTTGGCTGTATATATTCCATTGATGAATTTGTCAGGGACCGCCATGCTGCTCACACATATGACTAGTTTAGCACTACAGCATTGTCATCCCTGTGGGTTCATTGATTTGGTCAAGCGGGCTCCAGTAACGTCTCCATTGTGAGACTTGTCGTTATTGTTTTTGGCATATCAAATACGCCACGGGTAGCTTACCAGGCTCTGCCACGTGGGCGGGATACTCTTGGTAATTTGCCGGGCTCTCAGAGATGGATGGAGAAATCAAACCCAGGTCGACCACGTGCAAGGCAAACGCCCTACCTACGGGGTGTGCTAGCACTCCATGACTAGTTTAGTCACTAAAATGACATAGGAGATTAATGGGGGGAAATCCAATTAAACTATGTTCATATGGAGAGTCCCAAAAGATATAAAACCCAAAGGCAGTCAGAGAGCTGAGGCTTATATCTCCTCAGAGCTAAGGGTAAGAAGAAGAATCAGGAGTTTACAGAGAAGTCACTCCTTCCTCAGGAAGAGCAGAGGAAAACAAAGGTTGCCTTGTAATGACTGGTAAACAAAGGTTGCCTTGTGAGGTAGACCAGCTTCTTGGGTAAAGTGAGGGTCACAGATAACTCTCTCTTCCTGACTCGGACCCCCATTTCAAAGTTCCTTTCAGTTTTAAGGGGAACTTAAAAAGCTTTACTTGAATTTTCTGGGTTTTAATTGTTCAGCTCAAACTAATCCCCATTCCAAGCGTATGTTTGGAGGAAGGATTGTTCTAAATTCCTTCATTTGCGTCATACTGGAATTAGTAAGAACAAAGCCTAAAATATATATGGTGTTTTATCCTTAAAAATAAACACTGACTCTTCCACAAATGATATTTGATTTGATCTCAAGGCTTTCTGTTTCATCTCTTTCCTTTCAACTCTACAAACACACACATCTACACCCACACCGCAATCTTGCCAAGCACCATTTTCAGAATGGTATTTCTTAAACTATCTGAGGTGAGGAACCACTTTTTCTTTTCATAATCTATCATGATCTCACACTTTTATAAACACAACAAAAGTGGATGACAAGAAAGTGGAATAAGAAGATATACAAAATACAAGCCAAGTTTTAAAATTTTAGATGCAACATATATAATCACTTTGATATATTGCTTAAAAGTTTTAAAGTGATCTTTTAGTTCTTTCTTTTGGGGGGGGCCACAAAGGGCTATTTGCTCTTGGATTTGTGCTCAGAAATTTCTCCTTATTCCTGATAAGGAGCTCCTTATAAGTGCCTTATCCATTATAGTATCTCTCCAACCCTAAAAGTGCTCACTTTTATATTTATTAAAATCAATTAAAAGTGCTTACTTTGAAATTTCTTCCTTATGAAATATATTTGAAGAAATTTCTTAAAAAGACAAGTGGTACAAACTTTATTTTGCATTGAATGAAAATGTGGCAGAAGGTGGAAAGTTTTAATAGGATAAGGACTAAAGAACAGGAAGAAGAAAACAGAAGACCCATGACTGACTGAGATCACAAAGACAACCTTATTTGAGATTAGTAGGAACAAGGATGTGAGGATAAAGGCTATCTTGGCCTTTTCCTTGGCTACTGTGTTTCTGGTCAACTGGAGTGTTAATAGAGTCCCAAAAGAGTTTTGGTTTCTGCTGTGGCAACTCAGGCAAAAAGTGGAGCTACGACTTTTTTTTTTGTTTTGCGCTTTTGTTTTCTGGTCCATAACCAGTGGTGCTCATGACTTACTCCTCACTTTCAGCTCAGGGATCACTCCTAGAGAGGATGAGTAGGGGACCAGGTTTGGAAGGAACTCAGGTCAGTCACATGCAAGGCAAGCACCTTACTGGCTGCACCATCTTTCTAGCCCAAGAGCTCCAACTTTAACCTAAGAGTTTAAACAACTAGTAAGAAATAATTTGCTCTTTGGTCTCTACCCACATACCCACTTTGCTGTTGTTTGCAGGGAAAGAAGACTAGACCACACCAGTAGTGCTCAAGGGCTCTGTGCCCATGACTCTGTGTTTAGGCATTATTTCTGGTAGTAAGTCCCATATGGTACTGGGAACCATATGCAGTGCCAGGGAGGGAACCAAACTTACATGTAAATACCTTAAACACTGTACTGCATCTTTGGCCAACACACTTTCAATAGATGTATAAAGATTCATCTGTTTGAGATCAACAAATGGGACTACATTAAACTAAAAAGCTTCTGCACCGCAAGAGATACAGTGACCAGAATACAAAGACTATCCACAGAATGGGAAAGGATATTTACACAATACCCATCAGATAAGGGGTTGATATCAATGGTATATAAAGCACTGGTTGAACTCTACAAGAAGAAAACATCCAACCCCATCAAAAAATGGGGCGAAGAAATGAACAGAAACTTTACCAAGGAAGAAATACGAATGGCCAAAAGGCACATGAAAAAGTGCTCTGCATCACTAATCATCAGAGAGATGCAGATCAAAACAACTTTGAGATACCACCTCACACCACAGAGACTAGCACACATCCAAAAGAGCAAAAGCAACCGCTGTTGGAGAGGATGTGGGGAGAAAGGGACCCTTCTTCACTGCTGGTGGGAATGCCGACTGGTTCAGCCCTTCTGGAAAACAATTTGGACGACTCTCAAAAAATTAGATATTGAATTCCCATTTGACCCAGCAATACCACTGCTGGGAATATATCCCAGAGAGGCAAAAAAGTACAATCGAAACAACATCTGCACATGTATGTTCATCGCAGCACTGTTTACAATAGCCAGAATCTGGAAAAAACCCGAATGCCCCAGAACGGATGACTGGTTGAGGAAACTTTGGTACATCTATACAATGGAATACTATGCAGCAGTTAGAAAAAAGGAGGTCAAGAATTTTGTAGTCATGTGGATGGGCATGAAAAGTTTCATGCTGAGTGAAATGAGTCAGAAAGAGAGAGACAGACATAGAAAGATTGCACTCATCTATGGTATATAGAATAACAGAGTGGGAGACTAACACTCAAGAACTGTAGAAATAAGTACCAGGAGGTTGACTCCATGGCTTCGAGGCTGGCCTCACGTTCCGGGGAAAGGTCAACTCAGAGAAGCGATCACCAACTACATTGTAGTCGAAGGCCATGTGGGGGAAGGGAGTTGCGGGCTGAATGAGGGCTAGAGACTGAGCACAGCGGCCACTGAACACCTTTATTGCAAACCACAACAGCTAATTAGAGAGAGAAAACAGAAGGGAATGCCTTGCCACAGTGGCAGGGTGGGGTGGGGGGGAGATGGGATTGGGGAGGGTGGGAGGGACACTGGGTTTACAGGTGGTGGAGAATGGGCACTGGTGAAGGGATGGGTTCCAAACTTTGTATGAGGGAAGTATAAGCACAAAAGTGTATAAATCTGTAACTGTACCCTCACGGTGATTCTCTAATTAAAAATAAATAAATTTAAAAAAAAAATAAATAAAAAATAAAATGTTTAGGAAATGCAAAAAAAAAAAAAAATAAAATAAAATACAGGAACCCAAAACTGAGAGGCCGCTAAGTGTGGTCACTCGACCTCATACCTCTTCATCCTCAGCAATGGAAAACAAATTATCTAATGCTTCCTTTTCAGCAGGTCTGACTTTAGGGGAGAGACTCTCCAAACAATAATAGTGAGTTTTGTTGAAATATTGTATGCAATCAAAGTGAAAGTAAAGTGAAATTTATTAGTTACACAGGTGGGGGGGGGGCTAAGGATGGGGGAGTTAGGGGTGTGGGGGGGCGGGGTGGAGCTATACTGGGATTCTTGGTGGTGGAATATGAGCACTGGTGAAGGGATGGGTATTCGAGCATTGTATAACTGAGATTTAAACCTGAAAACTTTGTAACTTTCCACATGGTGACTCAATAAAAAATTTAAAAAAATAAAATAAAATAAAATATTAAAATACAAAAAAAATAAAAAATATAAGAGTGTAGCTGGAAAAAAAAAAGATTCATCTGTTATGTTCATATATATGAAGTTATTACAGATAAATAAATTTCTATATATGCACAATATACTACAGAGACAATATTGCCTTTTTGATCTTCAACCACTCATACCTTTATAAAAAAGTTATTTGAAGTTAAGTAATAAGATCTCGTTTGACAGATTTGAAGACCTCTCAAAAGATTACTGATATATATATATGCATATATAGTGATTCCACTCCTGGGCATCTAGCCAAAGGACACAAAACAGTAAAGTGAAAAGACATGTGCACACTTGTTCACTGCTCATAATTTGCAAAAGCCAAGATCTGGAAACAACATAAGTGCCCAATTAGAGACAAGTGAATAAAGAAATTGTGGTATACATACACTGCTGGATTATAGTTCTAAGCATCTTAGGTTTAACACTAGTTCATCCTTTCTCTTTTGTTGCAAGGCGTTTAGATTTATTGGGTTAAACCCATCACAGTGCTCCTGAGGCACTCCCATTTCTCTGTGTTTATATTTACTTCTCTTCTGTGCTCTGCTTTCCCTTCTGTTAATCACTTATATCTCCGAATCAGAGACCCTGTGACTTCTAAGTCAGATTCTTCTAGGACTCTGGATTTTGTATATGCAAGTGAACTGTTGCTTTTCTTTTTCCTTTATGTCCTTAGCATAGTTTACTTTAGAGAAATATCCTTTTTTATAGACACAGGAAGATATTTAATGCTATACTTTTATGATTTGAGAGTTAATTGACTCCATGTAATATTTACTCCTAGGCATCAGTCATACTTACTCGTCTTAAGCCTCAGTTACCCTTAGTTCCTGGCACCCCAAAAGGATGGTCCTGATGAAGGGACTTGGATATAACCAGGGCAAGCTGTAAGCTACCCTGGCATCAAAAAGGGACAGGCCAAGTGCCATAAAACTTATAATAAGTTTAAGAGCATGGTAATGTACAAATTCTGTCATTACCCAAAGAGAAATAACTGAATAAGGACCCTGCTGGGGTTAAGAAGGACTAATCTAGTCTATGGACTGTAGTTTGAGACCTATAGTGAGATGTCCTCAGGAGTGTCACCCTTTAAGCTTAATATATTTATTACTATGTTCATACAAAATGATTAGAAATAATATTAATAAGTAAATTTAAGATGACTGTTTAAATGGATATGGACTAAGGAAAGGAGAAATATACCCTTAGGTATTCCGTCTTGCAGGATGAGAAAAAGCTTCCCCTGAGGGAAAGACTTTACAATGTTGATTGTACAATGACACCTATGTGTAATACTACCCCAAACCTTTCATGATTTGCTCTATAACTAAGGCTGGGAGATGGGCATCGGAGAAGAAATACGGGCAGTGGGTGAGATTAGAAGGAGGCAGTAGAAGACTAGATTGGAATAAACGGTGACTGATCACCTATCAGCCTGGCTCCCGTTTTCTCCTATGTTCACCCAATGCCATTGGCTGTCCGGAGTGGGGAAAGTGGCTCCTGACCACTAAATACATGTGGTGTGTGCCCCCACTTTTGTGAACACACATAGTACACAATGGACTATTACTCAGCTATGAGTAAAGAGAAAACCTTGCAGTTTGCTGCAATTTAGATGGAATTAGAGGATATCATACTAAGGTTTGATCCGTGGCACTGTATACGGTACCCTGAGTACCTCCTGAAATGATTACTGAGCACGAAGCCAGGAGCAAGCCCAGAGGACAGCCAACAC
Organism: Sorex araneus; assembly: GCF_027595985.1. NCBI lineage: Eukaryota > Metazoa > Chordata > Mammalia > Eulipotyphla > Soricidae > Sorex > Sorex araneus. The sequence goes on from NC_073311.1 coordinate 18,685,009, forward strand.
TTCATTGGCCCTTTACTCCAGCATCTTTAGGGTGGACTCAAGCATCACTGAAAGTGACTCTAGACCCCTGAGCTATACTGGAAGTAACCTTCTGCACCAAATAAACTCAAAAGGCAAGTAGTCAGCTATCCCTCTACCTACACTTGAAAAAAATCTCTAAAAATAGGTAAAAAGATGGGACTGGAGAGATAATACAGTGGGTAGGGACCTTGCCTTGCATATGGCCAATGTGGATTTAATACTTGGTGTCCCATCTGCCCCACCCCAGCACTTCCAGGAGTAATTCCTGAATGCAGAGCCAGGAGTAACCCCTGAACATCAGGAGTGGCCAAAAGGCCAATAAGTAAACTAAAGATAACTAAAAGATCTAGGAATATACAGTATATAATACTGAAGGATTAAATATAAGAATACTTTAAGATTAGGGTATATGGTTCCCACCAGCAGGTCAACCTGTATCTGCCTGGGAGAGTGCATCAGCAGCCTGATGGTGCCTTCCAGCTTTCTGATACCCCAAAATTGCTGCTGTGCCTCTGGCCAGACCCAAACAACTTGGGACCAAATTTCCCAAGAATTGGTCTCAAAAGAGACCAAAATCTTGTGTGGGTAATCTCGGACCCACACAAGACTGAACAGACCAGGGTAAATCAGAGAGGGATGGGTCAACCTAAGTAGAACCCCTGGCATCCACTTGCCTCCACAATCCAAAATCACCACCATGCCTCTGCCCAGACTCTACCATTTCAGGACAGACCTCACCCGCTGAAAATTTAGTTTGTGGGTTTTGTCACTAAAATCTCCAGGCTTTCTTGGGGTCAGGATGGGATACCTCCCCCTACCTCCCTGTACTTCTGGAAACCTTGGCAGTCATGTCCACACACCAACGCTGCCACCCTGTTAAAAAAAAAAACTGTTCCAGTCTTACTTTCCTGATAAAAATAGTGAATGCCTTGAACAAACACGATGACCTCTTAGTACTTGTATTGCAAACAATAATGCACAAAAGGAGAGAAAGAAGAAAAGTGCCTGCCATAGAGGCAGGCTGAGCAAAGGGTGTTGGGGGATGGTAGGAAGGAAAAGAGGGAAATGGGGAACACTGGTGGTAGGAAATGTACACTGGTGGAGGGACGGGTGTTGGATTATTATATGACTTAAACCCAATCTTGAACAGCTTTGCAATAATCCATCTCAAGAATATTCAATAATTGGGGTGGGGAGGCCCCTCCCCATCCAATGAACCTAGCCCTGGCAGCCAAAAACCTCCTGAATTCAACCATGTTCACAGCCGCTCTCCACATGCTTAGACAAACCTCACCCATGAGCAAATCTGTTCCAGGATATCTCATACTTTACACCACCAATATACATATAGCACACCACATTTGATTGGGTTTAAAGTAGAAGGCAACCCATCTTAGGGGGAAATATATTTATACAGACATATATAGAGATATATAAGTACACAAGGCTCAACCTTTAACAACGTTACTAATCTCTTATAGAAGGGCTTAATGGCTCCTGGGTGAAATACAACAATCTTTACACACTTTCCTCTAAGAAACCTTCTATGTCTCATTTTTTTTTTTTTTTTTTTGCTTTTTGGGTCACACCTGGCGATGCACAGGGGTTACTCCTGGCTCTGCACTCAGGAATTACCCCTGGCCGTGCTCAGGGGACCATATGGGATGTTGGGATTTGAACCCGGGTTGGCTGCGTGCAAGGCAAACGCCCTACCCGCTGTGCTATCTCTCCAGCCCCTCTATGTCTCATTTTTAGTGGATTATTTATAACAAGAAACACAAAATAATTTCTTTCAGTTCTGCTTGGAGGGCAGGGTTTGGGGTTCAGGATGGAAATAAGGTGGTGGGAAGGTCTAATGGTGGTGGGATTGGTGTTCAAATATTAAATGGAATCAAATATTGTGAACAACTTATAAAAATTAAATTAAATTTAAAAGAATATTCAATATAATTTTTAAAAAGAATACTTTATTAATAACATGCACTAAATGGAGGAGCACCAAAATACACTAAAAATGGTTGATAACACTGAGAGTAACTTCAAAAGTAATACAATAATTAGAGGGTGCTTTCTCCCACTTACAGATATGAACAGATCAACTGTGAGTTTCAGAGAAAAAGTGAGGGGGCTCGGACTCGAGCATTCCGTGGCCAAGAACCATTTCTTTGGCCAACCCCACGGTGAAGATGGACGAAGAACTGGGGAATGGAGAAATGGAGGAACCGGGCCTGTCAATAGTCAGTTTCTCTCTCCTCCTCAGCGCAGTCTGATTCCTCCCCTTACAGCACAATCATAGCCACAGTTTTGGTCATAGTTCCATTCATCACAGTTCCATCACTCTAGTCTCCTCATAGCCCTCAAAGTTCTCTACTTCATTCTATTCTTCCTCATCTGGTCATAGTCCTGTATTCCCTTCTTTCCCCTTAGAGCACAGTTAGATAGCAATCATAAAGGGTTGGGACACACATATGTAGGATTGAACATTGTCATAACAACAAAAAAATGTAAAGCCACTCCTTCAGGGGAAGTTTTAGGAGATTGATTTAAGAACAAAATCTCATCTGAGGGTTCAGCACTCTAGATTACTGGGAGATCTGCTCAAGGGCAGGATTCCATTCATAGTGTATTGCTTTATCCTTCCCTTAGCTAGTAATCTATTTAAACAATCATGGTAAATTTACTTATAATTTCTAGTTATTTTGTATGAACCCAGTAAGACATATATTAAGCTTAAAAGTTGGCTCTTCCCGGGGACATCTCGCTATATGTTCTAGATCATAGTCCTCAGACCAGTTTTTCTGTCCTCAGCTTAGACTTTCCTAACTAAGTAACTATTCAGTTACTTCTTTTGGGGTCATGACAGAGTTTGTTCCATGACCGTGCTTTTAACTTATTATACTTCTTAAGGCACTTAGCTCGTTCCCTTTTGATGCAAGGGTAGCATACAGCTTGCCCTGGGTCCATTTAGTTCCTTTGTTAGGCCTCTCCTTTTGGGAGTGTTAGGAAGTAAGGGCAACTGAGGCTTAAGTCAGGTAAATATGATGGATGCCCAGGAGTAAATATTATTTGGAATCAATCAACTCCCATGTTACAGAAGCATAGCATTAACTGTCTTCCTGTGTCTAAACAAAAAGGACATTGTTAAACAAGCCATGCAAATGACATAAAAGAAAGAGAAAGGCAATATAGTTTTATTAGTACTTGATGGAATTGGGTGTGCCTCATGGGTGCTGTTGTGGGAGTAACTCAATAAACCTAAGCTCCCTGTGGGAGGATCAAGGACAACCCAATGTTATCCAACAATCAACCAAACAGAATAAATAATAAATGAGCAATGTTGTTAAATAATGAAATAGAACAGACAGTTTTCATAGCCATCTATAGGTTATATTACATCCAAACACCTGTATGAACACTTTTTTCAAATTCACACAAATCATTTTTAAGGGGCGAGAGACAGTATAGTAAGTAGGGCCTTGACTCTAATGTGGCCAGCAGGATTTGATCCACAGCATCCCATATGGTCCCCTGAGCACTACCAGGAGTCATTCCTGAGTGCAGAGCCAGCAATAAGTACCAAGCGCCGCTAGCTGTGACCCCAAAACAAAATAAAATAAAAACCATTTTCAAGGACAAACTATATACTGAATAAAAAACAAGTATCAGTAAAATTGGGAAGACCTAAACATATCAAGACTCTTTTCTGGTCATAATACTATTGCAAATCCATCACAAAAAGAAAGCCAATGAACCTCATATATGAAGACTAAAAATCTGTTTCTCAGAAAATAGGTGGCTAAAGAGAAAATTAAAGAACATTTAAAATACCTGAAAAAGAATAAAAATGAAAACACAAAATTTCATCATTTTTCTAAAGAGCCTAAGAGTTATGGAGAACGCATGTTATATGATGAAACTTTATAGTGATACAGGTTTTATAAAGAAACTAGGAAAAAGTGGTTGTTGGAGAAATAGTATTGAGGGTAAGGCCTTTACCTTACACAAGGGTGACCCAGGTTGAATCCTAGGGACCTCCATAGACGCCCAAAACATCACCAGGATTGATCCCCAAGCATAGAGTCAGGAATAAGCCAGGTATAAGCACTGCTGAGTGTGGCCCAATCTTTCTTCATACCCCCCAAAAGACAAACAAAAAAAATAGCAGAACTCTTCAGGTAATATGTGGGCATGAGAAATTTTCAGATACTTTTTTGCTGTCCATTCCAGAAACTACACAACCAGAGTGTCTATTGAGTTCTATGGCCTCAAATTAACACTCAGATAAAATCTTTGGTAAATATTAGGCATATCATTTTAAGGAATGAAAATTAAAAGCCTCCAAATCTGAATAAAAACATCCTTCTGGTCTTACTGCAGTGTTGGATTAAATGAGGTAAAACAGGGTCAAATTTCTTTTAAAGATAAACTTTTTCTTTTTAAGAGGCTCCCTGAAGTACAAATACCTGGAGCATTTAAAACTCGGATTCTTTTATCTACTTCACAGAATGCTCTGAGGTTTCTCATTTTCTTCCTCTCACCTGTCATCTGCGACAAAATAAGCAAACAACAAAGTAGCATCCAGTGCACTGATTGACAGCCAAAAAATGTTAATGATTCACATGTACACATGTACCATGACCATCTTGGAAATTTAATAAAATTCTTATGTATTACTTTTGAAGGATAACCTTGAGTATATTAATGAGATGTCTCAAATAACTTCTGTATAAGACTGAACAAAAACCAGAATGAAACTTAAACTTTTAGTCCCTCTTCTATCCCTGTTTCTGAGGAGGAGAAGGGGTATAGGTGGAGGAGTTCAGTTGTAGCTGCTATTAATTTAACTCCTTGTGTCTACATAAGAAAGCTTCTATTAAAATCCCTAAATGATTGGGGCTTGGGGCGCTTCCTAATTGGTCAGTATGTTAAGGTGCTGGAGACTGGTACTCCAGGACAACAAGTGGAAGTTCCATACCTCTCTTTTCCTATGCCTCATCCTATAATCCACTCTATTTGACTGTCCCTGAACTATATTCTTTATAATAAACCAGTGCTAGTAATCTGAGATCTGAAAATCATTCTAGTGAACTCCTGAATCTGAGCAGGGGATAATCATAGGATCCCTGAGGGGGCTTTATTTGCAGGTGATTTTGAAGTGGAGCAGCTTTGAAGAACTGAGTCCTTATTTTTCAGGGTCTGTGCTAACTCTGTGGGCTCAGTATTAGAATTGGATTAAACTGTAGATATTCAACTGATGTCAGAGAATTAGCTGGTTGGTGTTGAAAATATGCATTTGATATCAGAAAAAAAGTAAAGGTCCCATAATTCTCTTATCGTAAAGTAACGAAGAAACCAATGAAAGAGTTAATATTAAGAAATTATTATCCTCCTAGGGGCTGGAGCAATAGCACAGCGGGTAGGGTGTTTGCCTTGCACTCAGCCAACCCGGGTTTGATTCCCAGCATCCTATATGGTCCCCTGAGCATTGCCAGGAGTAATTCCTGAGTGCAGAGCCAGGAGTAACCCCTGTGCATTGCCTAGTGTCACCCCCCTAAAAAAAAAGCAAAAAATGATTATCCTCTTAAAATTTTGATGTAATTTTTCATTACATGTTAAGCAAGTTAAATAGACCATAAATTTTCTCCTGATTTCTTTTTTATTTTTCTTACTTGTTTATTTTGCTTTTTGAATCACATCTGGTGATGCTCAGGAATTACTTCTGGCTCTGCATTCAGGAATCACTCCTGGCAGTACTTGGGGGACCATATGGGATATCAGGAATTGAACCCAGGTAAGTCACATACAAGGCAAATGCTCTATCTGCTGTACTATTGCTCTGGCCCTCTCCTGATTTTTGTTTCCATATTACATCAGGTTCAGATAGATGTAACACTTGCAAAGTTCAGATACTATACTAAAAACAAGATATTTTTTAATTTTCCACCTCTCTCTAAGTGTTCAAAAATATTCCTTAAGACATCTATTAACTCAAAGTCTATAGTTTACCTAGGAAGAATTCTTTAGATATAAATAGTAATAATTAACTCCCAGGGGAGTCATTATTGCCAATACTAAGAAATTGCACCTGCAGAAATAAATGAGTGACACATTTTTAGATGTTGTTATCTACACATTACCTGTGGGAGGACAAGGAATGTCTCCATAGACTCTACTTTACACATCATTTACTTCTTAATGGGAAAAATGACAACATGTGAACAGAAAGGGAAAATTTAAGACTCATTGCTTAAAGAAAAATAATTGTCGTAGTTTTGCTAGCAGGGACATGTCTTAGTGAAAAAGTTATTCATCACCAGAAGAAGAATGTTGCAGTCATTTGTTTACGCTATGGTTTGTAGATTGAGGTTCCTGTAAATCACCACCTTGATTTTCCTTAGATACTCCCGGTTCAGACTGAGGTCACTGGCTCATGATGCAGGTCACTTGATCATTCACTTTAACTGCATTTTTTTTAAACTGTATTCTGAGTCAGCTGCTTTCAAACCGATCCCAGATCCTGCCAAAAGGCTTAAAAGGCTTTGTATCTAACCCAAAGTCTCTCATCCCTCTAGAAGACAGACCAGAAAGAGATTAGCAGTAAAATATTAGTACATTAGGATTAAAAGGGGCTTGTTTTCCTCCCTTTAATGTATCCAACTGTAAGGACTATTTTGACAAATTACTGTTAGCGTATCACAAGGACACTGCCAATTGGGACTATATTTCTCTCTCTGAAACATTTTTTGTTCTTTTTATTCCTCCAAATGCTTGAGTTTTTGGTCTTCACCAAGTGAAGAAGTAACTTAGGTTGCTTAGAGAGGTTTTAAGTATGGTTGTTGTTAGTATCCTCTGAAATTCTTTTATTTTAAAAGTGTACATATATGTTCTATTTTAAAATGACTAGACTTCTCCAAGGCAACTCAATCTAATAGAAATAAAGTATGAGCACAGATATTAAGTCAAGGTTTCTAAACTAGCTACATAAAAACACTGTATAAGAGGCCAGTGAAATTAATTTTAGTATTGTGTTTGCTCTAACTGAATAGATAGCAATCTGTAGACTGCATTTTTTGTCTTTTTTTTACAATTTTATTCTTTATTGAATCACTGTGAGATATAGTTACAAAGTTTTCATATTTGATCCACTACCAAACCCCGGATACCCCCCACCCACTCCCCCTCTGCCTGTGTGGCAGATATTTTTCACTTTACTCTTTCCTTACTTTGATTACGTTCAATTTTCAACATGAATCTCACTATCATTATTTGGAGGTTTTCCTCCACCACTCAGATATGTTGGATGGCATCAATAGATCATATGTTTTCATTTTTAGAAAAGGTTGCATGGCCGCATTAGCGGCCGCGCTGTTCAGAGTTGTCCCAGTCCTGCATCCCGGAGCCGTGTTAGTTGTTGCTCATTGTTGCCGGGGCTCCATCTGGAGAAGGCGTACCGGCTGTGCCTCCATCTGGCTCCCCGGTGTTGCTGGCCCGGTTTCGGGTCTGGGGCAGTCTCTGGCCTGCTGCACTGCTTACCAGAACGCCCGGTTTCTTCTCTGTTGAATGTGGCAAGTGTAGACTGCATTTTAAGAAAGCTGTCATTGTATAAATTTGTCTTCTTAAATACAAAAAAAGAGCTCTCTAGAACTCAAGGTAAAAAACATTGAAATTGCTGTATGGCCCTAAGAAAATCTGCCTTCAAGATAATGTTGTTATAAACTATTTGAACTTGGTGTGAATTGTTCACTGTCACATGTTTACCTTTAGAGAATCAATGTTGGAAGATTGGATAGTGTAGTGCAATTCATAAAATTGAAGGCACTTATGAGTAGATGAGGAATTAATTCTGGAAGAAGAATATTTTTCTATCCTTACCTTATTTGTCCTGGGAGGGGCCTCAAAGGGCAGAGCAGAAGGTAAACACTAGCTGTGAAGTCCATGTGAACTGTGGGTGTGGAGTGGACTGGGCGGCGAGGTGGAAGGCTATATTTGGATGTTCTTCAGGCAGAACATCTGAGAAAGATAAGAGGGAAATAGGAATAAAAAGCAAGGATCTGAAAGACTGCTTCTGAGAAACGTTGCTCTCTATTTCCTCACATTTCTTACTATAGGAGTGGGTGGGCAGTTCCTTACGTATGACTTATGTGGAACTTGAGAGCAGAAAGTGCTCAACAACCTCTGAAAGAAGACACTAATAGGCCTCACACAGACAGGGACGGGCAGGGGAGTCAACTTCAGTCTAGAGTTTCCTTCTCCTCAAAGCCAACTTCACCTGACTAGAAAGTTACCTCTTCTCTGTCTGAGCTGTCATTTCCCCCTGCACGTGAGGCCGGCTTCCAAGCTGTGGAGCAATCCTCTTAGTATTCATCTCTACTATTCTTGGGTATCTGCTCGGGATGCGAGATGCGTGCTGAAAGTAGACTACAGATCAAAAGATGGCCATTCAATACCTCTATTGCAGACCACAACACCCACAAGGAGAGACAGCAAAAGGGAATGCCCTGCCACAGAGGCGGGGTGGGGTAGTGGGGGATGGGGTGGGAGTGGTGGGAGGGATACCGGGATCATTGGTGGTAGAGAATGGACACTGGTGAAGGGATGGGTACTCAAACATTGTATGACTGAAATGTAAGCACAAAAGTTTGTAAGTTTGTAACTGTACCTCACAGTGATTCATTTAAAAAATAATAAAAATTTAAAAATAAATAATAAAAAAGAAAAAAGAAAAAAAACGTTACCTCATGAGTAGTCATAACAAAAGCAATGATGACATGGGGCTGGAGAGATAAAGTACAGTGAGTAAGGCACCTGCTTTGCAGATGGCAACCAGGGTTCAGTCTCTGGCATCCATATGTTCCCTCGAGCACCACAAAGAGTCATTCCTGAGTGGAGAGCCAGGAGTAACCCCTGGGCATTGCCAGGTGTGGTCCAAACACAAGCAACCACAAAAGTAGTAATAAAACTAGCAATACCTTACTTATTCAGAATGCCCACTTGCCCGACACAACATTTTCCGGGTATATAATCCTGGAGGTAAGCATGCCTCTAATTGTCTTTCTGGAGATGAGGCCTGCCATGGACACTTTGCCAGGAAGTGGCAGAAGTGGGGCAGATGGGCGTGCTGCAGGCAGGGGAGGTGCAGTGAGAGCACAGTGTCATATTGCTCATGACTGGTAAGCGGAGACGCCTTTGGGAAGGCTGCAGAGTCTTCCTGAAAGCACAGAGGAAGCAGAGGCTCAGTGTAAATGACCTCAGATACTCTACACTAGTTTTTTTTTTTTTTAACCTTTTCGCAAAGGCCTCCTTCCAACCTTATTTTCCTCCTATCCTACCACTTGGTCCCCTAGTCTTCCGCCATGCAACGGCAGACACCAGCAAGCCAGTCAGAGAGTCTGGCCTCATCTGAAACCAAAGCAGCTGGCACCTTGGTCTTGGACTGGTCAGCTGTGAGAAAATTATGCCCATTCAAGTCACCTAATCTGTGGTATTTTGTTACAGCAGCCTGAGCAAAACACCCAAATATAATATATAATATATTCTTGCAATGAAACATGACCATTCAAACAAGCTATGCTTAAGGTTATCAAAAGTGTTAAGGTTTGTTTAAAAAATTGATAAGTGAGTGGACTAAATATACACTAATTATTTTAATGCTTTATTTTTTCTTTATGATTTTGTTGAGGCAACATGATTTAGAACACTATTTATTATACTTATCATGCTCGTATCATCCCAACCTGACACGCACCAGCAGAGTGAGTGCTCACCTCCCACCAGCTTCCTCTAGACCCCTCCCATCCACCACCTTCCCAGAAAAGCTGTATATTTTATTTCTTAAAAGAAGGAATCAGGAGCTGGCGTGATATTACAGCAAATAAGGGCTTCTTTTACATGTGGCAGGCCCAGGTTTGATCCCTGGCACTCTATTTGGTCCCCAGAGTCCACTAGGAGTGATCCTTGAGCACAGAGCCAGGAATAAGTCCTGAGCACTGCTAGGTGTGGCCCCAAAACAAAACAAAACAAAAAAGAGATAGTGAGAGTATTAGTCAGTACAATTGAACTATACATAGTTTTGTTTTTCTTTGTTTTGTTTTTTGCTTTTTTTTTTTGGTCACACCCAGCGATGCTCAGGGGTTACTCCTGGCTGTTGTTGGGGGACCATATGGGATGCCGAGGATTGAACCGGGGTTGACCGCATGCAAGGCAAATGCTGTATCCGCTGTTCAATTGCTCTGGTCCCTACACAGTTTAAAACTTAGTTATAGACCACATACACACATTCAACAATTGTTTCTTGTTTCTGACTTGAATATCTTGAAGCAGGAGGTAGATTAACCAGTAGGCCATTGTTGGACATCAGGTGCAAAATTTTCAAATGATGAAGCCACAGCAGAACAAAATATTTTTAAAAGCAAATAATTAATTTATTTATTCATTGGCTTAAGGGCCACACCTCGCTGTGCTCAGGATTTACTTCTGGCTCTCTGCTAAGGGGTCATTCCTTGGCAAAGTTTGCTGGCCTATATGAAGGGTTGGGGATCTATCACAGCTTGGCCCTGAAGCAAGTACCTTACCCACAGTAATATCTCTCCAGTCCCAAAAAAGTATCTCTTAAAAAGTTGCTTTAAACTCTATTCTGAAAATACATTTGCACTCCTGTTGTCCATGGCAACTCTATTCACAATAACCAAAATCTGTAGATTATCCAAGTGCCCAAGAATAGATTACTGGATAAAGAAACTGTGATATATATATACACACATATATAAAATGAAATATTACTCAGCTTATATATATGTATATACACTAAATCATGCAGTTTGTTGCTATATGGATGGATTTAGATCATGCTGAGTAAAGTTGGCCAGAAGGAGAGGTACAGATACAAAATGATCTCTCTCATTTGTTGGGTAAAAAGAAACATAGACAGGAAGTAATAAATACCAAAAGGAAACAGAAAGTGGAAAACAGTCTCCAGTAGGAAGGTTGCCATAGTAGGGGACTGGGAGGACTAGGATGGAGTGGGGGACATGGAGGCAGTGGTGGAGGGAAGTGTGGAGGATGTATGCCGGAAAATTTTATACATAAAACCCTACCATTATCAGTATTGTAAAACACTGTGCCTAAAATAAAATTTGAAAGAGAGTGGAAAAGTTGTTTTGGTGGTTGAATTTCTTTCAGTGCAAGACTATGATCTCTGAGAGAAGGGAAACTAGTAAGTGAACTGTGCAATCACTGTTTTCCTCCGGGAAGCATTTTCTGGACCACAGTACAGGGGTCAGGATTCCAAGTAGAGCCTGTGAGTCATCTTAGGGGGTGAAGGTAGATGGAATTTGTTGACAGCTATACTAGAAGGGAGGGAACGGTGTGGAAAATGAGCTCTAGAAATTTGACTGGGGCCTCCTGTGAGTCTGTGGCTGAAGATAAACTACAATTGCACAGTGAAAATCTGGGAGAGTGGGCAGAGAAAGAATAGGAGCTGTAATCTGAATAATTGTCAGAACTCACACATAGTTGGCAGACTTTCAAGTTCTGGCTCGTTGAAGTGAACAAAGAGTCTTGCTCAACGTGAAGGCATTCAGTAGATATCCTGCTAGGATCACATACTACCCAGAAGACACAACTAGCCCCAATGCAAAGGTTACTCTTAAGCTCAATAAAACTAAGCCTTGTACCATGAAGCCAGGAAATGATCAGGCCTAGGATGATAATATCCAACACCCATTCAAGAATGAGCTCAAACATATAAAATTGTACATTCTAACTTTCCATAACAGTTTCTCTATTTATTTTCCTCCTTCCTTCTGGTTCTCGTTGTAGAGGTGACAGGCTGTATATGCTTGCTTGCAGTGTCCCCACACTTCAATTAGGTGCTTGCAGGGTATCAAACAGACAGCTGTAGAGCTCACACACTTCGTTTCTAAGCTTTCCCAAGGTCACATGCTTATCTGTGCTGCTTACACACTCTTAGTTTTTGTGTATCAGTGTCACACACATTGTCATGGCATTGGGGTGGGGGAGTCACAAAAGGAAGTGCTGTCAGAGCTACTAGGTTGGCATGTATAGTAATGCTTAGGGTCAACTTGTGGCCTCTTGTCTGCTGTACTTACGGCTTTTTAAGTTTTATTTTATTTATTTATTTATTTGCTTTTTGGGTCATACACAGCGATGCACAGGGGTTACTCCTAGCCTTGCACTCAGGAATTACTCCTGGAGGTGCTCAGGGGATCATATGGGATGCTGGGAATCGAACCTGGGTCAGCAGCGTTCAAGGCAAACTCACTACCCGCTGTGCTATCGCTCCAGCCCCTTAAATGGCATTTTTAATGGAAAAGCTGTCAGCTTATAATTTTATATCTAGTGAAAATATTCTTCAAAATGAAAGGAAGGGGGCCAGAGCAATAGTACAGAGGGAGGGTGCCTGCCTTCCATGCAGCTGACCTAGGTTCGATGCCCTGCATCACATCTGATTCCCTGAGCCCCACCAGGAATGATTTCTGAATGCAGAACCAGGAGTAAGCCCTGAGCACCACCAGGTGTATCCCCAAAACAGACAGACAAAAAAACAAAGGCTGAGAGAATCCATCACCAGAGGACTCAAACCCCTAAAACAGCTCAAGGACATTACTTTGAAGGAAATGTTGTTATACTGAAACTTGCCTTACATAAAGGAAAGTTGCATTCACATAAAGGAATGCTATGATAAATTGTTTGGCACCACAGTGACAATTTCTCTCTCATGTCCCTATGCAATGAAGCACTGCGTCTTCTATTTTATTCACTAAAATTCTGCCTGGCCTTATGTGATATGAGTTGTGATGACTGTGGTGTAGCTGAATCTTTTAACTTCTGCGGTTATGTTTTAAAAGCATCCTGGAATCCTGGGACCACTGTACTGTGACTAGCTCAGTGCTGCCCATGGGGAAAAGAGATGATGTGGATGAAAACTGAGACACGCTTGCACTGACTGACCTGACTCGACGATGATACCATCTTTGACATTTCTGCCCCACTGAAGCTCTCAGCTGACTGCAGCAGCCAAATGAGCCCAAGTGTGATTATCAGAACTTTCCAGGCAACCACAGAATCAGAATGAATTGTGTGAATTAAAAAAATTTTTAAATAAAATTAGAGCAGAAACTTCATCCACTGTAACTTTTTTCCATTAAGGAATTTTATCCAACTAATTTCCTTTAAAATAAGTGAGTGTTAAGGATCTTTTCATCAGAGATAAAAGCGTGAATTTTCAAGGGGAGTGATGAATTAACCTCATGTTAACCAATCTCCTATTAACATCATATATGGTAAATTTTCACCTATATACAATATAATCAATATTATTATTTCTAATAAATTCCTGCTTAGATGTATTTCAGCAATTTCCCCTACACTCAATAAAAGCAACTACATTATTATCAATAGTATCTATCACTTGACATTTGCTATCAGCTTCTTTAACATATTCAGCTAATAAATATTGGCATAAATTACAAAAATTGAAATATTTTTTTATTAATAGCCCCCAATTTTTTTGTTATTTTTGGTACTTTTATTTTCTGCCATCAAAGTAACCTAAAGGTCATGGCTATCATTATTTAATGCTGAGTTAACAACTTAATTCTCAGTACTGATTGCACAAAAATAATGGTATCCTTAAGATTAAAGATTGGATCAGAACAATAATACAAAGGACAGGGTGCTTGTCTTGCATGCAGCCAAACAGTACCCAGGATGGTCCCCCAGTCCCACCAGAAGTGATCCCTGAGGGCAGATTCAGGCGCAAGCCCTGAACACAACTAGGTGTGGAATAAATAAATAAATAGAACATGATTAAACTCTTTGGGAAGTCTTATATCCTTGAATCTAAGATATAATTTGGAAAAATAAAAATATGTACTTTGGAAAGAATTATAGTCTTCATAGTATACAAAATGTTTGGTCTCAAGACTGTTCTACTGATGCAACTAAGCTTGGAAAATTGAAAACATTATGCAAGAAGTTTGGGGAGAGGGAATGCAAAGCTGTGGCCTAGATGCAGCATAGCTTTAGTGCTTCCTTCCAGTTCAGTTGTGTGATATGACTGAAACAAAAGGGAGCTGAATGTAGTACTAATATGCTAATAGTATATAATGCCTGTAATATAATACATGATATTAATATATGTATTTGAATAGAAAATATGCTCTGATTAGTCATACTTTCTTATTTATATACCGTTTAAAATTCAGAGGAAACCTCTGTTGACACAGATATCTGACATTTCCTAAAGCAGACACTGTGCTCAGTTTTCTGTCTTAATGTTGATTATGGCATTACTGATTACAACAGATAACTTCTTTTCTTTCCCTTACTTTCCCTGTTACCTACAAGGAGCGCCTTAACTCTTTTTTTGTTTTTTTTTGTTTGGGGGGCTGGAGCATACCACAGCAGTAGGGTGTTCACCTTGCATGCCGCCGACCCGGGTTCGATACCTCCATCCCTTTCGGAGAACTGGCAAGCTACCGAGTGTATCTCGCCATGACGTATTCAATATGCCAAAAACAGTAACAACAAGTATCACAATGGGGACGTTACTGGTGCCCACTTGAGCAAATCAATGAGCAACAGGATGACAGTGACAGTTTGTTTGGGGGGGCTACACCTGGCAATGCCTGAGTAACTGATGGCTTTGCACTCAAGAATCACTCTTGGTGGGCTGGAGCAATAGCACAATGGGTAGGATGTTTGCCTTGCCTGCGGTAGACCCGGGTTCAATTCTCAGTATCCATATGGACCCTGAGCACCATTAGGAGTAATTCTTGAGTGCATGAGCCAGGAATAAGCCTTGTGCCTCGTTGGGTGTGACCCAAATAGCAAAAACAAACAAACAAACAAACAAACAAACAAAATAAAACAATCACTCTTGGGGCTTATGAGTTGCTGATGATCAAACCCCAGTCAGCTGTATGCAAGGCAAGTGCCCTACCTATTGTATTATATCTCCAATCCCCAAGAGAGAACACTTTTCAAAGAATGAAGTCAAACCCACATTTCAAAATAATAAAAATACACAGTAGATATGGTTGTGATAGGCAGGAGCTCTAAGACACAACCAATGCTCAGCATTATTTGGGCCATGGAATAAGTTTTGTCCCTGCACTTATAAAAATGCATTCTGCTTTCCCAAGCTTTCTGGATGCTGTGATCACAGGAAAAGGATTTGGAACTGTAGCTGGCTCCTGCTGAAATGGCACCCATACTGAAATTTACTTGTCCTTCTTTGACTAAGCAGTAAGACAGAGTGTTCTCTGGAAGGAGAACTTCCCCTCCCACCACTTTTGTTACACATGGGACATTAATAAGGTGATAGTGAGCTCATTCTCCTGGCTTGACTTCCTTGGCTGAGATTCCGAAGAAGTGGCTGTCAGAGTCTCCCGAGCCATCAGCCCAAGCTGACTGATGAGCTTGCTTTGGCACTCATAGCTCTTTGCTGCTCCAATGTAAGTCCTGGACAAGCTGGCACCCAGAATAAATCACTTTTTCTCTCTGCTAATACCTAATCCTACAAAGCTTCTCTCATTCTCTAACGGCCTTTGTTCCCCAAATGCTGGGTCCCAGTGAACTTGCTTTTTTGGCCTACCAAATCCAAGGTCACCTGCTAGGAATACAGGGAGATAGAAAAGGTTCATGGCCAGGGACACCTGAATTCCATTGTAAAATGAGATGCGTGAACTGACAGTGATGTTGATCCAAGCCTAGGTACATATCCTGATGAACTAGTAAACCACATGCATCTTGATGAGACTGGTTAGCAAAGACTGAATTCTCTCAGGACTTTTGTTTTAGGCTCTGACCCCAGCAGAGAAAAGGCTTCAAGAGTCCACAACACTGTCACACTCCCTCCCCATTGAGAGTGAAGGAATAAGGAGATGGAGGACAGTGAGGAGATGTGAGAGACTCCTGATCAATAGCATTCTGCTTTTTATTCTGGATTTATTGTCTCAGAGATGTAACTTCCAGGTGCACCTAATCTGATCTGATCTGAACTTTGGGGCATGAAAAGTGCCAAAAGAATGTCAACAGAGGGGCTGGAGAGATAGCACAGCGGGTAGGGCGTTTGCCTTGCACGTGACCGACCCAGGTTTGATTCCCAGTATCCCATATGGTCCCCCGAGCACCGCCAGGAGTAATTCCTGAGTGCAGAGCCAGGAGTAACCCCTGAGCATTGCTGGGTGTGACCCCCCTTCAAAAAAAAGCAAAGAATGTCAACAGAACTCATAGTCCTTAAACAGATTAGACTATTCCAACAATATATTCTACAGGAACCAGTCTCAGTGACTCTTCTTGCCCTCCATCGTGCTCTTGAGGTAAGAACAAATGTAGTAGGCAGGTGGAAGATGAGTTTCTCTTTGAAGAGCTAACATGGGTACTTTACATAGTGATAAATGAATAAGTGAAAATAGACATTTTATAATAACAATCAGACACTAACTCATAATGTAACAGGGTGCTACATGAGCCATTTTCTTACTACCCTAGAGAAAATACTTTCCTAATCATGAGTTAACTACTAACTGAAGCAGTAAGAGATGTAGAATAGCATTTGAAACACAAAATCCAAATAAATTCCAACTGACCCTGGTGATTCTCTCTCCACTTTGGGAAATGAATCAAAGGCAATGAAGATTTTGGCTCTCCAAATATAGATATTTGACTTCTATACATACTCTGTAATAAGGTTAGTCTTTAATAATAAAAGACAGTGCCACAAAAAATTTATTCTCATCCTACAGTCTGAATTAAAAGCTTGACCTAATGTACTTGTCTACTTAAGTTATTTTTAAAAGAGCATAGACTTGAAATCTAATTAAGTTGCATATTAAATGTTGATATTTATATTGTTCTATCAGGGTCTATCATTTTTCAAAGGCTATATGCCTTGGTCCAAGATTTTTTTTAGTTACATTATTTCAGTTATATCCTGATGAGTTAATTATCCTGAAAGTTTATCCTGAAATGTGATCAAATTCTATAGTACTATAAAATCATTATTTATGTGGAAAATTATTTGTTCAATCACTATCACTAACTAGCTAGAGATACTTTCTGTCAATTATATTATGATAATGATCTGAAATACCAGTCTGTATAGGGTCAATACATCATCTTCTAGGTTAATACCTTATATGAACTACAAACTCAGAAAACTCAGTAAAGAATGCTTAACTTCAGTTTTTTATCTAGATGCCAAATAAGTTCCAGAATTTTTTGTTTTATTTGATATTTATATCAAATTTACATGGGCTGGAGTGATATCACAGCAGGTAGGGCATTTGCCTTACATGCAGCCGACCCAGGTTTGATTCCTCTGCCCCTCTCGGAGAGCCCAGCAAGCTACCGATAGTATCTCGTCTGCATGGCAGAGCCTGGAAAGCAACCCATGGCGTATTCAATATGCCAAAAACAGTAACAACAAGTCTTACAATGGAGACATTACAGGTGCCCGCTCGAGAAAATGCACGAGCAACAGGATGACAGTGATACAATGATTTTACATGAATACCATACAACTAAACGTGAAGAGTTACAATAATAGCTCAAAGTCAGATAAATAGGAAAGCAAGCACTTGAACTTAGAGAAGTTCCAACAGAAGCTATTATTAGCCATATATAAAACCATCTCTCAGTCATACCCTCCCTTACCAAGGCTCTAACTTTCTCCATGATCTGGCCCCACATTTTAATCTGGTTTCCTTTACCACCCTACTCTGTCCGCTCTATTTCCTGGTGGAGGTTGATGTCTGTATCTTCTCACATAAAGGAATCTTTCAGGTGGTACTGTTGGTGGTAGGAGAGAAAGGAGAATGAAAGGAGAAAGCATGAATAATGGATAAGACATGGTACTAAATGTCTTGGGTTCACTCTGCAAGCATTCTGAGAAAAAGGTAAAGAAAAGGCAGTTCCTTTTTCACATATTTTCTTCAGGACACAGGTTTGATCTGCTATTATAACTTTTTTAGGTCTTATTTCTATATCTTTAGATGAGGCACATTTATAGGTCATCTAATGCCTCTGGAAACTTTCAAATAAGCAGCATATATAATTTCTCTTAACTCGTGTGTGGTATGATAGACAAAGGGCCTCTCCTTCAAAAGGTCTCTCGTGTTAGGCTTCACAGGAATAATGGAGATACTGTCAACTGGTTGGCAAAAATTTCAAAGCAGCTCTTTCATGTCTGGTGCAAGGGCACTGAGGTCAGCTCCTTTGCAATCAGTCAAGCCAGTTCAAGGCACAATGATTTCCCTGTACTTCTCTAAAAAACGCAAAACCTCTTGGAGTCAACCAGCAAAGGGATTTTAAAAAAGGAAAATATTACATGAGGTTCCAGTGAAAATAAATAATTTCTAGGTGAGCAGTAACTGGAATTGTGGGAACACCTTCCTCCTCAGAGTCAAGCACATGTTTATGGGACTCTCGTGGGCCTCTTTGACTGTATTTGTATTCTAAGGATTTGGTAAAATAACCTCACTCCTCCTAAAATAACCTTTTCTTCTGCTATTTAAATGTTTGGGGAACAGTCATTGTGAAACATTATATAATAATAAACCTCTTCTCTAAAATTTTTCCATGAAGGCTGAAAATATAGCTCAATGGTAGAGCACTTGCCTTGTATGTCCAATCCCTGGCACTGTCCTAATCTCTGTCTCCCACCAAAAATAAATCTCTGTCTCCCACCAAAAATAAAGGTACAGCATAGTACCTTCTTCTTGGGGCAGAGAGATGGCTCCAAGGATGGGAGCACAAGTTTTGCATATAGGCACTCTAAGTTCCATTCTAAGCATTATGGAATGGCTTCCAAAAATTAAAAAAAATTTTTTTTTCAATTATTTACAATCTTAACTAGGGTGGTAGAATCTCCAAGAATATGTACGGAATTGAATTGAATTTATGTGGGAAATAGAAGCAAAATAAAGTAAAGGAAGGAATTTGAGTTATCCAACAAGCTTTCAATGCAGAGGAAAAATTCTGGGAGGGGAATATTAGTGATAGCTAAATTTTGATAGTGGGGCAACCTGCCCAAATTTCACCTGAATATCCATCCACTGCTAGCCTATGTGTACAGTGTTTAGATGTATAACTTTCAAATAGTGTTCCTTAGACCCCTAAAATTTTCCTGAAAGTCCAGAGATAAGGAAATGTCTTAGTACCTGAGTACTGAACTTGGACCATCAGCTAGATTCTAGACCCGCAGGCTCTACTTCAACAGCTCACCTGGGCTTGCAGCTATTTTAAATATATTTCCTATAAAATTAAATTGAAAAGTTAAAGGCACCAGAGGGAGAGGGGAAAATGTTTGGAAATAACTATGAAGGATAGTTTTCCGAGGTATCTTCCAATAGTCTCTCAAGATCTCCAGTTTAGGTTTAGGAGATGACTCAGAGGGAGAGTGCATGATTTACATGTGAGAGCCCCAAGTTTGATATCTGGCACTGAGTAGGTATGACTCTTACCTTAGCCATGACCTCTCCATAAAAAAGAATCCAAGCTCTTTATTCTGAAAACCACTAACATGAGCAAGTAAAGTTCCTGATTAATATTCCTTGACAAAGGAAACGTGTTTCAGAATGCCACCCTCAAGATTTCAAGTTTCCTAGTGCCTAGGGACTTACTGGAGCAATCCAAGAGGGTCTCTCTTGCTTATTTACTTCCTCCAGAAACTCTCTGCTCTCTGAAACTTTATCAGTTCCTGCCCCAAGGAACTCAGGTGTTGGCCCTGATGGGTTTATTCTGTGGTCCCACCATCAGATCCCAGGACTGGCCTGACAAATTCATGATTTCTTCTACCAAATGTAGTATTGTTTCCACAGGCTCACTAAAGACTGGCTAGCACAATACTGACATTCTGATTTTAGATTACTGACATTCATAGTAGACATAAGAATTCATGGCTGTAATCCTGGGCAACCCAAACTGGGGGATGGGGGGGAAGAAGGGGGCGGATGAGTCTCCCTACCTGTCTCAACAGAGCCCAGGCAGCCAAAAACCTCTAGAACTCAATTGCCACCATGCTCACAGCCAATCTCCAGAGACTTGGATGAGCCTTATCCATGAGTGAATCTACTGAACAATTTAGGTACATGGGATTTGTGATTGAAATCTCCAGGCTTACATGGAGTCAGGAATGGGCGACCTTCTCCCACCTCCCTGTTCTTCCAGTAGCCTGGAAGTCATGCCCACAAAATACCTCTAGCACCATATAAGCTCATTAACGGCCATGATCCAAAGACTCACAAATAAATCTCTTGGAAGAGAGTAACATTAGAGCAACATGCAGCAGACATGCCTCTGGACCCAAAAGTTACCATCAAGTTTTAAAAAATTAAATTAACTTCAGCTGTATCACCGTATTTAAAACTTTAGAATTTCTGGAGTGCATGGCTGTGACATATTATACTCTATACCACTGATGTACCACAAGTGTAGTATGCTATGTTTGATGGGGCATAAAGTAGAATCTGGGGAGGGGTTAATATATATATATATATATATATACATATATGTATGTATGTATTAGCATACAAGACTAAACCTTTAACAACATGTTTGTAATCTCTTATTAAAGGGTTTAATTGCTCCAGGGTGAAATACAACAATCCTCACAATTTCCTCTAAGGAAACTCTTTGGATCATTTTTAGTGGATTATTTGTACAAGACAATATAAAATAAACTATTTAGGTCTTGATTTGGGGGCAGGATTTGAGTGATGGGGTGAAAACATTCTGATGTGTTGAATGAAATTTGAATGGTGAATGAAATTTCACCATTTCATCTGGTGAAATATGCTGATGGGATGGTATAATGGTGGTGGGATTGGTGCTGGAAAATTAAATGTAATAAATTATTGTAGCACAGCGGATAGGGGTTTGCCTTGCATGTGGCCGACCTGGGTTTGATTCTTCCGCCCCTCTCAGAGAGCCCTACAAGCTACTGAGAGTGCCTCACGCACATGGCAGAGCCTGGCAAACTACCCATGGCATATTCGATATGCCAAAAACAGTAACAAGTCTTACAATAGAGACGTTCCCGGTGTCCTCTTGAGCAAATCTATGAGCAAAGGGATGACAGTGACGGTGAAATTATTGTGAACAACCTTATAAATATAAAATTAAATTAAATAAAAAGATTTCATGGCTGATAATCTTTGGACTTGAGCTGCATATATAGTTTCTGGTGGTTTTCAGGGGAGGAGCCTACTCCCAGTACTTGGGAATCTAGGGGCAACTTTGGGAAATACTAAGCCAAGCAATGCAGTCCTGGTGGTTGGGTGTTAGAGCTTGACTGTGCAGAGCTACTCAGCCCTGGTGATACTGGGGGCATATCCAGCAAGCTAAGATAGAGTAGTAAGGGATATGTTGTGCTAAGGATCCAACTCAGGGATTTGCACATGCAAGGCATACTGGAGCCTCAAGTTCGCCCCTAGCCTCTTACTCCTTCAATCCAGCATTTGAATGTCAGTGTTCCAGTTGTAAATCCATGTCATGTCTCCAGACCTGAAGAGATTGACAGTGATAGCAGGACTTTTTTTACCTACAACCCTTTGCTGTTGGCATCTAAGACAGTTACTCTTCCTTTGAGGTTTCTGTACCCCATACCAGAAAACCTATAAAGCTAACCAAGCCTGTTTCCTCCAAGGATATTATGAGAGTTCCTGTGTTAGAGAAACGAGCCCTCAAATCAACATCTTTTCTTTGCTCTGATTGAAATGGTGACATCATGTGCTTCTGGATTTCCCAGGTGAAAGATTCATCACTTTTTTGAATAAATGTGACTAAAGTTCTTCTTGTCATACCCATAGATTTCTTTTTGCTCTCTCCTAGCCCGCAAGTTGTAGATGAAGACATAAATATCCTCAACATCCAAATAGATGACATTCTCAGAATGCTGTGATCATGGTCTAAAAAGTTCAAGAGAAGGCACAGTAAAAAATACGTTGCACTTAAGGTATAGGATTCTGAGAAGTAAATTAAATTAAAGCAAATAATTATTGATGACTACATTTTTCACATGCCTGGAGAAAGATTTATATCTGAGAACCTCATCACTGCCGCCCTGTAAAAATCTCAGTGAATCATCCGAAGCCAGTACCACAGCAGCATGATGGACACACCACATCACAAGCATAAAATCAAAGATGCTAGGGAACAGTGGGTGCAAGAAGATCTATGTGGTATCTATACAAATAGTTCTGGGAGAGCCATGGCATTGTGAGTAATTATCACACTGTTACTCTTTTCTTGCCTGGGAGATATAAATTAGCCAAGAATAGTATATAAAAATAAAGAGAATGAAGAGAAAATTTCTGGACCTGAACAGGAATATATGGGCTAGAAGACTATAAAGAATTTTTTTCTGTACTTCCTAGGAAGAAGACAATAATGAATACTCTTACTCTTTCCACGTTATTTCTTTTTAGAATTTTGTTTTTTTACTAAGACACCATGATTTACAAAGTTATTTATAGTAGGGTTCTAGGCATGCAATGTTTCAACACCTATCTCACCACGACTGTCAACTCCCCTCCACTGGTGTTCTCAGGCTCCCTCCCACCCTCGCCCTGTGTCCTTGACAGGGACATTTTTAACAATTTTTATTTATTTTTATAAACTTGTTCACAACAATTTATTACATTCAATATTACAATACCAATCCCACCACAATTACACCTTACTACCACCATTATTTCGAATATTCCCACCATTCCCAAAGCCTGACCCTAAATAATTTATTTTGTATTGCTTGCAAATACAAGCAATACAAAATACAATAATATTTACAAGCAAATACAATAATCCACTAAGAATGATCAAAAAAGTTTCCTTAGAGAAAAGTGTGTGAAGATTGTTGTATCTCACCCTGGAGCTATTAAGCCCTCGTATAAGAGATTACTAATATGTCGTTACAGGTTGAGCCTGTGCTCCAGGGGTAGGTAATACCACCACACTCCATGCCGACAGAGCCCTGGAAGCCAAAACCTCCAGAACTCAATCGTTGCCAAGCTCAGGTCCAATCTCCATAGGCTTGGACAAGGCTCATCCATTAGTGAATCTGCTGAAAATCTCAGGTATATGGGTTGTGTGACCCAAATCTCCAGGATTGCAAGAAGTAGGGAATGGGCAACTCCTCCCCCCATCTCTCTGTTCTTCCGGGAGCCTGTCAGTCATGCCCACAAACTGCCTCTGGCACCATAATGGCTATGATCCAGAGACTTACAAATAAATCTTGGAAGAGAGCTGCAAGCTGCAGAGAATCCTCTGGTCCCCAAAGTCACCATCCAGTTAAAAATTTAATTCCAGCTGTATTCCCTTACTTAAAATTTTAGAATTCCTGGAGTGACATCTCTTACTCCACACCACTGATGTACCAAGAGTAGCAGACCACATTTGGTGGAGTGAAAAACAGAAGGCAACCAATCTTGGACAGGGACTTTTTTTTTTTTATTGAATCACCATGTGGAATGTTACAAAGTTCTCAGGCTTATGTCTCGGTCATACAATGCTCAAACACCCGTCCCTTCACCAGTGACCATATTCCACCACCAAAAAAAGATAAAACAAAACAAAAACAGTATACCTCCCACCCCCCAGCCCCCAAAGCCCCCCGCCCTCCATAGACTGACAAATTTCGCTTACTTTTCTCTTTACCTTGATTACATTCCTTATTTCAACACAAAACTCACTATTGTTGTTGGAGTTTCAACACAGAACTCACTATTCTTGTTGGAGTTTATCCCCCAAGAATACAGCCCTATTGACAAGGAAACATTTGATAATTAGTTTTCCACTGATGAGAATGAAGAGATATAAAGTCATGGTTTAGGATTTCTGTATTTTAGTAATTAAGTCCAGGGAGATTTAAGTTGGAAATAGCATCATTTCCCTTCCTGGAGCAGCATGGGGCAAAATCTTAGTTCACAGTCTGGACACATGGCTGCAAGCACTCGCTGGGACCCCAAGTCTTATAGCTGGCTCTGGATCCTGGTCGTTCAGCAGCCAAGCGGCTGTGCAAAGGCATGGCCACCCGGGTCGAGTCTCGGCAGCAGACAGGGACATTTTTAAGTTTAGTTGTTGTGGTTTGGATCTCCTGCTTTCAGTGTTGTTGACTGCAGTTTGGCTACATAGCTATACCATGCCTCTAAACTACTGATGCACACAAGGCCTTTGGCCCCTGACCCTTGTTTCTTCTCATAGGTTTTTAAAAATTTCTTTTAATTGTTACCCCCTCATTTTTTCCCCTTTCTCTTTTTATAATCTGGGGGTCAAGTACTCTACCATTCTCTAACTCATCAGCTAGTTCTTTCTCATGGATTAGAAAGACATTTTACATAAATTTTAATTATTATTTTTTTACAGACAAACCCTCTCTCAAACATTGTGGCTAACAGTTCACACAGCCAGGGACAGTTTTGGTGACACCTTTGCCTGATCTTTACTAATAGCTTCTTCATCAGGTTCTTTTTTTCCCCTAATCTTTAGACTTTCTCAAGCCATTTCAAAACCACTGAGAGTGCCCTAGTTTATATATTACTAATTCAATAAAATATTCTTGGCTTCCACTCTTCAATAACTAGTGTAGCAAATGGACATTCTTGAGATCAACTCACTTTCCTTCATGATCTGGTCCCCATGATTGTTGATTCCAACCCTACTGCCTCTTTTAGCCTCATCTACATGACTACAATATATCTGCCTGCATACAATGGAAAATTTTCAAAATCCTCAGTATTCATATGTGTTCTTCTCTCTCTGGAGACTTGTCTTCTAAAACCATTCCCACACATCCAGCAGTGGGAATGTGGCTCCTGTCATGCCTTGCCCTGGTTGAGGGAAAGCAAGGAGTCCAGTGAAGCTAAAAAGGAGTGGGGGGACAGAGGCAGGGAGCGAGGAGGGAGTTGAAGCTAGAGAGTGGGTGTGTAGTTCAGAGAGGGTCTGGAGGATTTTAGAGTGAAAGACATAAAAGCTCTTGGGTGTTTCCCTGATGAATTATGCCTCCAAATATTTAATCCTCCTTCCTACTCTGACTCTAGACTGGCTACAAGACTTAGTTTAGATATTAACAAGGCAGAAGATATGGCAGGTTTTGCTTGTGTGCTCTGGAAATGACTGGGTGCCACAAAAGATGTTCAGTGACTCTGCTAGAGACACCATGTGAGTTTACTTAATACAAGATATGTGAGACTGCAGAAGGAGAGAAAGAGCTCCAGTTGATGTGGGAATTATGTCCATGAGAAACCTAAGCCAAAAATGAATCACTGTTGTCCCATTGCTCATTGATTTGCTCGAGCGGGCGCCAGTAACATCTCATTTGTCCTTGTCACATTCAGGGTCAGGGAAATAAGGATCATTACTGTTACTTTTTTTGGTATATGGAATACACCACAGGTACCTTGCCAGGCTCTGCCGTGCAAGATTCTGTATCCTCTCTTCTGGAAGCTTTGTTTTATAGTCTCTGGATCTTGGCCATTGATGAGATTACATGGTGCTGGGGGTGATTTGTGGGTGTGGCTGCCAAGCTACTGGAAAACTGGGGATCTGGGTGGAGGAGGCCCAGTCCTATCCAAGCAGGCTTGGAGATCTCAGCCACAGGTCCCTCATACCTGGAGTCCTCTGTCCTCATACCTGAGGTACCCACCAAGTTTATTGTGACATCCTTCATGGGTGAGGTTCATCCAAGCATGTGAAGAGTGGCCTTGAGCATGGCTGTGACTGGGTTCTGGAGGTTTTTCGCTGCCGCGGCTCGGCTTGGGGTGGGAAGGGAAAATCAACCTGCCCCTTTCCAAGGTGCCTTGGTGAAGACAGCCTGGCACGGGGGCAGGAGATTACAAAATGAATAAGTAAAATAAATAAAATTAGAAAAAAACTAAAAATCAGAGATAAAAAAACTCAATCCATCTGCAACACAGTGAAGCTCAGGTTCCATCATCAGTGCTTGCCAAGGGGCCGCGCATCTGATGAAGTACCTTGGATGCTCTACATAACCCATACATGGGAGAGGGTCCTGTGATATCATCCCATGGAACCATTGAAAGCAATCAAATGGTTAGTCTCTGTCACTGAGTTAGCTAAGAGCTAAAGCAGAACCCAACAGGTGAGAATGGACTTGGCATCAAGCCTAGGTGAGGGGACACTGAATGTTTGGTGGGGTTAGTGCAGAAGGGACCACTGGTAAACCCTGTGTCTGTCGCCAGGAAGCAGTGCCCAGTAAGCAGATGGCCTGTCAGAGAGCAATATTGGGCATCCAAGGAGACTGTTCCCATGCTTATTGATTCCAAGCATTCTCGTTCTCAGTCATGCTTGACCTGACCAATACACATTTGATTAATAAACCCACCAAGTTTATTGTGACATCTATTCCTAGCAGGGTCAGACAGTAAGATACGGTGATTATCCCACTGGCAATCAATAAGACTGACAGGATGCCAACACCTGATTACAACAGACATGGCTGAAATTAATTACCAGTTAGTCCCTTGCTCTTATGGTCAAGGACACAGATTCTATGCCAGTTAATTTGGTGTAATTTCATGGTGGTGTACTAAGCTTCTAGTTGCAGCCAGCAATCCAAACAGGTTCCCTCTGTTAGCCTTAAGATAAAGGACCAGGCACCATGTCCAGTTCACAGATTTCCTCAGGGAAAATGCCATATTATGTCAGGCCATCTGCAACAGTGGCATCATCAGAAATTTAACCAGGTTCTGAAAGTTAGACCCACTTATTTCTTTCCTCCTCACTCCCCAGCCTAAATTTGTTCTCTTTATTTCCTTCTGTTAATGGGCTCTCCAGTCTCCACCTGGGCTTTTCACTTTGACATATTTTTTTAAGTCTCTCTTATCTCCATCAGCTATGCCCAAATCATACTTTGATATAAATTCTGTAACAAACCTCAGCTCACTCTATTTCTATCGCCACAGCTCTAGATTAGGCACCGAAAACTGCCAGGGAGGGTTCCAGAGTTTCTCATCTGGTTCTGAAGCATCTACATGTTCTTTGTTTGTTTCTAATTCATCTTTCACATTTCTGCAAAAATTAATTTCCTCATAAAGACTTCGATCATGCAATTTCCTTCTCATAGTCTGCCAAAAGTTCTGTAATTTCTGCAAGAAAGCTACAGACTCAGATACCTCCAGGCAGCTTAATCATGAGCCGTGACAGTATCTCCGAACTGTGTAGGCTCGCTGACAACGGATCCTGCTAAGGGCACTCATGGCCCATATTTTTAAACCAACTATTTTAATCAAGCAAAATCACAAAATAAAAGCCGAACTTTTCACTTCCTTATTCAAAGCTTCCGTTGATGAGTCTCCCACCTACTTTTCTAGGCCCAAAGTTTCCACGACAGTGTGGTTCAGAGATGGGACACAGATGGCATAGGTGCTAACTTGCATCTATTGCTGGTCCATGAAAGATACTGTCTCTGATTATAGTCCTCTTTCCTGGTGGACTTATGTGCAGCCTCAGAGTCCTCCTCGATGCAAGACCCCGGAAGGCAGTTATGAGCTGCTTTGGCTCAGAGCACCAATAAAAACCTGATTTGCCTTTGTGAGCAATTCAGGTCTGATGTGTTCTAGTCCAGGCCAAATACCCTAGCTTCGCTGCATGATGCTGATCAGGCAGGCCAGAGAATATTATTATTTTGAATTAGATGTCACCATTTTGAAATTAGCAGATGCTGCCTTGTTTAGCTCTTTTCCTCAGGCCTCCACTCTGGACTGCCTCATTGGTTCCTATGCTCAATTCCATTTTAGGTGAGTTGCTTTCCTGGTCACTACAAGCTGTGGCAGGAGCCTGATGCTGATTGTCTTTGTGGAGATGCTTAGTTGAAAACCCCACCTTAACTAAAACATTTTCTCAGAAATCATTCCCCACTGCATCTCTGTAGTGGTGGATGATGGCAGAGAGACCCTGTCTCGCGGATACCAGTTTCATACTTACAGCAGAGCTGTGTCCATGTGAAAGATGGCAGAGCAGTCTCTTCATCAACTCCAAGTTAAGATCATGTACATAGACTGGAACTCCTTAGAAATATCATTATTGCAACTCTCAGTTGGATTTGGCTCAGTGGTGGATATGATCTACAGGAGACATTGATGTAATAACGCCCACACGGTCTGTGGCCAAGATTCCTCCCCTACCCCCACCCCCTGGAGTGTTTATTCCATTCTGTACTCACGGCTTCTATGGCTTGGATCTGCTTCACCTTTTTTTTTTTAATGTTACTGGGCCTCACATTCCAATGTGCTCTTTGTTTGGCAAAATGTTTATACATTTTTCTAAAGCAACTGACTGTATTCTCTGTTTGAAAGGATAAAGTAAGACAGATGCTAATAATATCACACAGATTAACTAAAAAACCCATGGGAGGGGTAGCAGGAGAAGAACCATTTCTTTTACAGCATACTTCATGGAGCCAGTTTGTCTTTCAGTCTGGCAGCCTGGGCCTAGCTCCAGAATATATGATACCTGTTTGGTGCAGATAACGTCCTACAATAGGTTTGGATATAATAAAACTTGATGTGAAAAAAAAAGTGTGTTCCACACATCACCCAAAATGCTACTTTGGTGCCTATAACATCCCTCCTTCTGGGCTGGGACATGGTAGAAGGGTCATAGTATGTGACTTGCATGTGGCCAATTCCAGTTTGAATCTGGCACCATTTATGGTCATCTAAGCATGGTCAGGAATGACCATTGAGCACAGTATCAGGAGTAAGCCCTGAGCACTGTTTTCTGTGAACCCAAAACAAACCAAAACAAAAAGTCTCCTGCCAAATTTTAAATGTCTGGAGCTCTGAGGACAACAGCTAATGAGGGAGTAGATAAGTGGATGGATGTGTGAAGTGGCCAAATGCTGCATTTTAGCTGGGAGTCAGGGCCTCAGGGACAGCACCCCCACCCTCTAGCCCACCCTGCTGCAGCCCCAAATTTCCGTGACCTTAGCTCACTGAGGATCTTTGAGGATCTTTAGACTGTTTGGAATTTGTTAGCTTTTTAGTTTCGGGTGTTTTTGGAGGGTGGGGTTTGTTTTCTTTAGGAATAAAGTATGCTGAAAACAAGTATTGATTACTCTACTCCATGCACAACTTATATGCTAAATACATAATTTTCAGCAGGGTAATATTTGAAGACAGAACCTTTGGAAACTGATTATGTGGGGGGAGTGGAGTCCTCATAAATGGTATTTGTATGGTGCCCTTATAAAGAGACAAGAGAGAAAAAAAAAACCTCTTTCCACCATGTGACAACATAGCAAAGTGGCCCTCTGTCGCCAGAAAGCATGCCTTTACCAGATGTCAGAGCTACTGACACTTCACTCTTGGACTTTCTAACCTCCAGAACTGTGGCAAGTAAATGTCTATTGCTATTAGCCACCCTATGATAATTTGATAAAGCAGTCAGGCTAGGACCAACTCCCATAGAATAGTTACATTTGAAGAGAAGAAAAGAAGTAGCATCCATGGTAAAAAATCATTTATCTGTAGAAATGATTTCATCTGTACAAAAGATGGAGGAAGATTCCACATCCCTTCTTGTAGAAAGAGCATGTGTTACAGTTGAGTTTTAATTTTTAATAAAGATCAAGATGCTACAGTTGGGGGTGCTTCGTGTAGAAGGGAGAAGTTGGTGGTCCCAGAACAAATAAACTTTCAGAAGAATCACCTATGTTTTACCACGGACTTGTTACTGAGAATGCACTTCAGTTCAATTGTAGGGGTCAGGGTGGGAGAGATAGTACAGAGATAGGGTGCTTGCCTTGCATCCAGACAACCCAAGTTCACTACTTGGCATCTCATATGGTCCCTTGAGCACTGCCAGGAGTAATTCCTGAGAGCAGAGCCAGGAGTAACCCCCAAACACTGCTGGGTGTGGCCTCAAAACCAAAATAACAGCATCAACAACAACAGCAATAATAATAATAGCAGGGTCAGGTCAGGCTGAACAGCGAGGACTTCTGTCTTGGCTCGGGGGACAGTACAAGTCAAGGTGGAAGGCATTCCTGACCTCAAACCCCCTCCCCTCCCAACACCAAGTTAGGTTTTATGAAGACACATGAAGGATTTCCAAATAAATTTGTGTTTTTGACAATTTCCCTTTCCAATTTAATTGGTAGATCACTTTTGTCTACATGTGGTGGAGAAAGATAGCATGTCATCATTCTACTTCCCTGCACCCATAACTTTGGTTGGTCACCCAGAAGGTGACTCAAGATAAATGCCATATAACTCCAGCAAGGAGTTATGCATGAAACAGCCTCCAAGTGGATGCTAAGAATGATAACCATAGCCAGTCAGGAACTTGTAGTCAATAAATATTTGTTTAATAACCTACTAGTCACCCACATCCACAACTGCCACCACGTAAACTCATTGGCCCAGTTTCACAGAGTTGCAAGCCAGGCCACTAAAATTCATGGGTGCAACAGAATTTTGACTGAAAACTTATGACTGAAAACTCCTGGGTGACCTTGGAAGGCGGGTGGGCCAATTCCCCACACTGCTCTAGTGCCAGCAGCTGCACCATCACCTCAGAACTGCTGCCATGCCAGTTCTTCATGACTAATTTTTGCAGAGAGGCCAAACTGATGAATATTCTAAGATTGGCATTGGGTATCCTCCCCCTATAGCCCCCTGAACTTCCCAAAGCTCCATCAGCCATACCACAGCTGCCACCACATAAACTCATCGGCCCAGTTCTACAGATCCTAGAGTTCCTGGTGTGCAACACCTCCAAATTCCACAATATTGACATTCCAGTAGGAGCACCCCAAATTAGATGGGAAAGTAACATAGAAGCAAACTCAACCCAGTAAGCAAAACAATAACACAGACAACTCAACTGGCAATAAATAGCTTAGTAAACCCTCGGACCCCATGATGAGATTTAACTATTTTCACAAATTTTCTTTTACTGAAGTATTTTTACATTCCATTAGTCATAATTCCATTAGCCATTTAGTTGAAACAATCAATATAAAATAGATCTTTTGTGTCTACTAAAGGGGTGGGTTTGGGGGGCTGGTGGGAAACTGCAGACAAAGATGGAGAGGAGGTCACAGTGGTGGTAGGATTAGTGTTGGAACACTGAATCCCCTAACCACTGTGTTATGAATGACTTTATACCACAGTGTTTAAGTAAAGTAAAAAGGTAAATAGAAATAAAACAAACACCCCCCTAACCAAATAGTATGTTGGAAAACCAACAAAAATATGTCCTCCTTCTGATAATTGTGGGGAATTTAGTGGCTTTTCATAGTTTAGAGTTTATTTGGAACTAGGAATACTGAGAAATATTGAGAAAATCAGAAGACAGCATGAAGAATTAGAAAAGGCATACAGGGTAGGAACAAAAAATAACATCTAATTTCTCTCACAGCATCAATAGTCAACATCTTAATACTTGTAATTTTCTCAAAGCCATGTTTTATGCTCACAATTCTCAATGTATGTCTTGGAAAATATTTATGTTTCTTAATCTAAATTAAAAACTGAAGTCTGGGGCAGAGTAATAGTACTGCAGGTAGGGTACTTGCCTTGCACATGGTCCCAGGTTCAATCCCTGTCACCCCATGTGTTCCCCCAAGTTCTGCCAGGTCTTGTTTCTGAGTGCAGAGCTTGGAGTAAGTCTTGAGCACTGCTAGGTTTTCCCACTTCCCCTGCCCCAAAAATAAAAAAATAAAAAGCTAAAGTCAGTCTCCTATGCTCTGTCTTATATTTCCCTCCCAAATGTGCTTTAAATGGCAGGTCAAGGTATACGGTGTTTGATGCTCTCTGGATTATCAGGAGTGCTGGACTGTAAATAAATCATAAATGTACCACATCATTCATGAATTATTTCTTTCTGCTTGTGATTTCTATAGAACACGATGCATCAAAATGGAATCCAAAATACAGAAATATTAGGTGGCTTTATACCATTGAAATAGCCAGTTATTCAACTTCACAGAAAGTTGGATTTGGTTTTTTTCCCCTTAAAATATATGTCTTTGTGAAAATGATTACCAGTTGAAAGAAGTGCAGCCTTCCTTCATCTACCAAAGCCATAGTAATAACG
This sequence comes from Sorex araneus, assembly GCF_027595985.1. Classification (NCBI taxonomy): domain Eukaryota; kingdom Metazoa; phylum Chordata; class Mammalia; order Eulipotyphla; family Soricidae; genus Sorex; species Sorex araneus. Next base: position 18,717,112 of record NC_073311.1, read on the forward strand.
CATTAGGTCACAGAGAACAAGGGGGGCTTAAATAAATAAAGACACTGTGGGCTATATATTTTTATTTACTTGATGGAAAACAATTCTTTCCCATAATGTGAATTCTTTTCTATCTTTGAGCTTGCAGTGCAATGTTCCAGCTAAGAGGATTTTTTTTCTCTTCGTTCATAAATCGAGCACATCTATGAAATGGAGATTTACCAGGCACCCAGCTTAATACATTCCAGGGCTTCATTCATAAGTTGTTTCATTAGAACAAATGAAACATATTTTTTCCCAAAGAAAGAAAATGAATGATCTGTCCCCAGTGAAGCTCACAGCTCACACCAAAAATGACCTTGTGATACAGGAGGAAATGATTAACATCAGCTTACTGCTACTGAAAACAGTATTTAGCATTTCTGTTTTGGGATAGCAAATGAGTCTTTTTTTTTAACAGGCTGTGATAGGTCTTTCTTTCCTCCTTGCTCAGCTATGATGCCATAGAGGTGCAGGCTGGTCAAGCCAGGCCAGGGTTAAGAAGAGTGAGAAAACGGCAAGGAGAGGATTAAAATAGGTAGGCACATTCATGTGTGTTTCATGATATGTGATATGATGTGATATGTGAACACAACTTTCATTCAGTTCTTTCTCTCTCTCTCTCTCTCTCTCTCTCTCTCTCTCTCTCTCTCTTTGTTCCCATTCATTCTTAAAGGATCTCAGACACTGTCTAAAGAGTAAAACTCTCCACTCTAGCAGGTGCTAGGAAGGGACGGAGTGGGACTCATTCCCTGTGCATCCCCTCAGCCACTTTTCTCCACCGTTCTCTCACTGTATTCTACTAAGACCCCTCTTTTATTTCTTCATTCTATACCTTTTTTTTTTAATTTTTTATTGTGGAAAGTTACAAAGTTACAAAGTTTTCAGGTTTAAATCTCAGTTATACAATGCTCGAATACCCATCCCTTCACCAGTGCTCATATTCCACCATCATTCTATACCTTTTCTAATTCTTTTCTTTCTTCATTTTTTTTCATTTAGAAAAAGAAATGGACACAGGACTTCTGTTCGGGGAGCATTGGCAAGCAGCTTTTGGGGCATATGTTTTTTATGTGGGAACTCAGGTTGAATCTCTGTCACTGCATGGTCTCTTGAGCACCAGTGGGAACAGTACCCAAGTACTGATCAGGCATTGGTCCCTGTAAGCAGCTCTTACTTCCTATTTTTTAAAAAAAGTGAAAGCAGACCCAGAGTTAAAGGCTCCTTTCTTCTTTTTTTCCACCCTCTGCCCCTCCTCCCTTTACTTTGGTCTAAAGAAATAGGTCACAGGGAGGCTTGAATGCAGAAAACCACTTCCCCAAAGTCCAGCTACTGGAGTGTTCGTGCCTGGCTTAGCAGGGCCTCCAGGGGTCTATGTCTGTTCTCCTTCAGCCACACAATGAAAACATATTTTCACCTGAACCCTGGCTCTTTCATTGGCCCACGATGTTGGTTTGGAAATAGATTATTTAACTTTTAACGCTCACTTTCCTCCTTGAAGAAATCAAGGCTGAAAATGCAACCTGCTTCGCTGATGCTCAAATGAAAGTATAGGTTAGATATTGACCATAGAATAATGCTCTAAGAATTATGAACTTGCAATAACAATTTGGCTCAGAGAAATCTTTCAAGGAAAAATTTTTCATATTTTTTAATGTTCCCTTCTTAGAGCCTTGACAGTTGAGGACCTCTGGAACCCAACCACGGCCATGCTCAGGGCCACTCTCCACACATTCAGATGAGCCTCATGCACGGGGGAGCCGGTGGAGGAACCCAAGTGTGTGGGACCCGGGGCCAAGATCTTCAAGGCTTCTTGGATAGGGACTGGGCCTCTTCCGTCCAGATCCCCCATTTTCCAGTAGCTAGACAGTCACACCCAGAGACTGCCTCCCTGGCGCCGTGTAATCCCATCAACGACCAACATCCAGAGACTATAAAACCAAGCTCCCGGAAGAAAGCTACGTGGAGTCTCTTGTCCCCACATTTGTCTGATTTCAATGAGGCCTCGAGACATCTGATAGACTAGTTTTCCCTCTTGGAGAACCTGACAAGCTACCAAGAGTTTATTGCCCATTCAGGAGAGTCTGGCAAGCTCCCCATGGCGTATTCATATCCAAAATACAGTAACAGCTGTATACATACCTCTCGGAAAACCTGGCAAGCTACCGAGTATCCCACCCACACGGTAGAGCCTGGCAAGCTACCCATGGCGTATTCAATATGCCAAAAACAGTAATGATAAGTCTCATTCCCTTGACCCTGAAAGAGCCTCCAATCACTGGGAAAGATGAGTAAGGAGAGGCTACTAAAATCTCAGGGCTGAGTAACGTTACTGAGAGACGTTACTGGTGCCCACTCAAGTAAATCAACGAACAACGGGATGACAGTGATACAGTGATAGTTTCCTTCTAAATGAATCCAGCTATATCCCTAGTCTCTGTACCTAGAGTTTTGCATTCAGTTATTGGATGTATGTGTTTGATGAGGGCAGATAGTAGACTGTGATTAACCTGATTGCTGACTTTAGTAAAAATTAGCTAGGCATATACACTCATCTCTACTCATTTAACTCTGAGAGGGAGCTAGTCTTTGGATTTGCCTTGGTTCTTTGCCTAATTTAGTCACCATAAACCTGAGAATCCTCATCAACCTCAGAACTTTTATTATCACTATTGTTACTACTATTATTGTTTATGGCATTTGGGAATTTATTTACCACACTTTGTTTTCTCTATTGGTTAAGAATGCAATTGAGAACAGGTCTCATCTTTCAAAGATTTTAACATTTGTTTCTTTGTAGAGAAAATTGAAAAAAGTAAACTGTGAAACTTGCTTAAGAAAAATAGCATTCGGTGGGATTGATGCTGGAATATTAAATGTAATAAATTATTATAAAATGTATAAACAGGAAAGAAAAGAAAAGGAAATAAAAGAAAAATACAATTGTGATGAAAAATTTATTGTGCTATGACCTGTGACTTTGAAACGTGGACCCGGACGCGGGGGTATGCCCTTTAATGTTAGTGCTTCTTAAGAGTCTTGAATCATGTCTGGTGAGTTTCACAGTTGTGCATTTAACAATAGCAGCTGGGACAAGATTTTCTAAGAAAATCACAGATACCTGAATATGATTCTGTATAGTCCACATTAGATAACAGGGACATAGATTCCCAGTGCAGGTTGAGTGCTACCCCTTCACACTGCCCTTATCTTATGCTGTGATCACACTTCTACATAGCAAAATGTATCTTTTTCTTGCTTGCACATGTATTTACATTCCTCTAGAATCCTTTGACCCAGATTGCCAAGACTAAGTGAGGTAATCACTTTTTTTCTCATGATGCTAAGAAAGAGTCTGAAAGTAATATTGATTTGAATTCATGCAATTTGCTGCCGTGTGGATGGATCCAGACAGGATCCTACTGAGAAAAACTAGTCAGAAGGAGAGTGACAGACACAGAATGATCTGGCCCATACCTGGGATATAAAGGAACATAGTAGGAGAATAACTAATACTCACAGGACAAAAACTGGGAACTGGTCTTTAGTTTGAAACTTATGGGTTGGCGGTGGGAGTGGCTGGGGCGATGGTGAAGGGAAGAGGAGGACACTGGCAGAAGGTGCAGTACTGGAATATTTTATGCACAAAACCCTATTAGTAACAGTTTTGTAAACTAGAATGCCTAAAATATAGCACTATAGCACTGTAGCACTGTCATCCCGCTGCTCATTCGTGCAGGCACCAGTAACGTCTCCATTATGAGACTTGTTACTGTTCTTGGCATATCGAATACGCCACGGGGAGGTTGCCGGGCTCTGCTATGTGAGAGGGATACTCTCAGTAGCTTGCCAGCCTCTCTGGTGAGCCACATGCAAGGCAAACGCCCTACCCACTGTGCTATCACTCCAGTCCACCTAAAATATAAATTTAAAAATATAAAATACTTGTGAAAGAAAGAAGGCAAAGAGGAGTGGCAGAGGGTGACCAGGCCTTTTACTTGCAAACCAAATACATATATACCTATGGAGAGACACTTTCTCCCTTTTCTCTCAGTTGTGGTGAAGTAGAGAAAAATCATTCAAAATGATGCCGATGCATCAAAGATGCTGTTTTTTGACAGAAGAGCTGATGATAATGGAAGATAGACTTAGAAGAGAGGCTGAGAACAAATCTGAGTGTGTGTGTCAGAGAAGAGTACATTTGCAAGTGAATGAGGCAGCAAATTTGAGAATGATGAGGAAACAAGCATATAAGAGACAAGACAGAAACAGAAGGAAGGAAGGCACAGGGAAGGGAATAGACATTAAATATTAAAATTGCAACTTTCTTATTACCTGTAGAAGTATTCAAAAACAAAACAAGAGGGCTGGAGCTATAGCAAAACAGGTGGGGCATTTGCCTTGCACACGACTGACCCGGGTTTGATTCCCAGCATCTCATGTGGTCCCCTGAGCACCATCAAGAGTAGTTCCTGTGCATCGCTGGGTGTGATCCCAAAAGAAAAAAAAATAAACAAGAACAACTTCATAGGGTTAAAAGGAAACAAAAAGCAAACACCCTTTGGGTGTGGCTTAGTGCTCTATCAGGGTGGTCTGATATTATTGACTCACCTATAATGTTGCCCTTAGACTTGAGTTAATGGGGTTTGTGCCTTGGAGAAAGCACAACAGAGTTTGGAGCATCTTTCCTGAATTTCTATGTCTCCATCTGGTACTGTGACCTATCAGAGTACCAGATGATGCCATCTGGGCTGGGAACAAGTATGAACTGGAATTCTTGCTCTAGGAATATGCAGAATCTCTTGGCAAACCTTACCAGGCTTGGTAAAAGCTGATATTACTTTTGTTTATTTTTTAATGCAATGACATGAGATTTGTCTAACAGAATGATATAGACAGACTTGTAGAAGGACACGCTACTGTTTTTATATGAGGGAGGAGGAGTACCTACAGAAAATTCAGGGTGTCCAGTCCACTGGTTATGCCTTCTAAGATCTTATTATTAGCAAGAAGGAAAACAGAAAAGTCTAGCTGAGAAAAAAAATGTTTGAAATGAAGTTTACACAGCTCCCAATAGATATTGTAGAACTTGAGGAATAATTATTAAGTTTTTGTCTGAAAGAACCATGACATTTTGCAGAGAAAATGTTAAAGAAATCGGTGCCCAAGTGTGGCTGATTCAGAGAGACACATGAGAGACAATTTAAAACATTTTCCTAAATAGAAACTGTAAGGAGGCTGGTGGACTGAATAAAGCTATGCTTTCAATTAGTAGGTAGTGGGAGGAATCGAATACAAAAGGAAATGAACAAAAGAAAGATGAAAAAGAGACTAGTATGAGGACAAAATCTGCCACTGTTTTGGGAAGATGGTTGTTAGGAGAGAGAGAAAATCAAAATTGGGGACCTGCATAGTCTGGCAACATTGAAGACCAATAACCCAGAGTCTTCTGATCATTCTGGCTAAGGAGGCAAGCGAGGCTGACAGGCCTTTTTCAGTGAGAGGGTGAGAATGAAAACTCCAGGAACCCTTTGTTGGGAGCCCCAGGTATATACATACTTTCCTACTTCACTGATAGAGATAACCCACAGACCACACTCTTCAAAACATAAAAGTCAGGATTTTTTCTTTTAATAATTCAAAGACAAACAGTTGAACAATCAACTACAAGCACTTCCTCTGATCACAAGTTTAAATCCCAGGCCCCAACAGGTCTCTCCCACCACTTCCTACCCTGCAACCTGAGGTTCTGTCTGACCTCTCCTTCCATGCACTCTGCCAGTCCACAAGCTTCTTGCATGGCTGGTAATAAAGCCTTTGTCAGAACCTAAAGTCAGCTTTTTCACATGCACATAGTTCATCTAGAACATTGGAACTAGTATTTTTTTTTCCATAGATATAGGAAATAGGTTAGTATGGTTGTCCCTTTTCTGGGCTCACTGTATCACTGTATCACTAAAAAACAACAGTTGAGTAAAAGAAGCAATTTAGGGGCTGTGAAGATAGAGAGTGCAAATGGTAGACCACATGCCTCACGCTTCCAAGGCCCATAGTTCTATCCATGGCACCTCCAGGTATGGCCCTGATGCTCCACACCTCCAGGACTGCTGTGACCCCTATACATCAAAATAAAATATTTAAATAGAAACTTAGTTTTGCACATGTACTGTAACTTTAAGATGCCACTTAAAAACACCTCCCCCAAGCAAATAAAAATATCATTTCCTGTGTCAAAATTTGATCATAAATGATCAAGATGAACAATAATACTTCCAGAGTACTTGATATACAAAGGTTACTCAAGAAACTTCACAAATCTTTAGCAGGGTGGGACACAAACAACCCTATAATCCAACTGGTGCTCAGAGTATTTACAAGGATGAGATCCTTTTGCTTTCTTTAATCAAAGTCATTTTCTTCCATTACTGTTTATATGCTCAAGGGTATGAATAGGCTTAGAGGCTATTTCATTCAATGGGTATTTCTTTTTTTTTTTTTCTTTTTGGGTCACACTCAGATGCTCAGGGGTTACTCCTCACTCTGTACTCAGGAATTACTCCTGGCAGTGCTCAGGGGACCACATGGGATGCTGGGAATTGAACCCTGGTCAGCCACATGCAAGGCAAATGCCCTACCCACTGTGCTATCACTCCAGCCCCAATACATATTTCTATTGTCTCAGAATCTCCACCAAAATCCCTTAAGAACAACAGCTGTCAAGTGTGACCTAAAAAATGAAACATTTTTCTCAGGGTTTTCTAGTCAAGTGTTAAGTCAAGTGAGCCTAAGTTTCTAGACCTTCCTCCAACTTGTCTGTGCGCAGAGATTGGATGATGGAAAGAGGCTTTCTTAGATGAGGAAATTATATAAGGGAGTGGAATCTAGCCGACTCTCTTACCCCAAGGCTAGGGAAGGGAACAGCCTCTGTGAGCTGGCATTGCGGGACCCCGCACAGGGGGAGAGGCAGCTTACTAGCTCCTGCTTCATGCCCACCGGGAGCATTAGTTCTCCAGCCAGAGAGGTTGATCTACAAGTGACCACAAGGTGCACAGGATGAAAACAGGTAGCAGGCACGGAGGGAGGGCTGATCTGTTCCGTTCCAGGGGCGACAGGGTGGGGGAGTGGATGGAGGCAAGGCTACACAATGTGTCCCAGACCGAGGGGTCACAGGCAGGATGCTGGGCACAAGAGACTGCACAGTGCGGGGATCACCCAGAGCGCACTGCATACTGCAGCCGAGAGAGCAGAGGAGGCTGCTTGGCCCTCAAGAAACCCCCAACGGAAAGCTGTCCTTCCCGAAGAGCACACGAGACGGTGGCAGTGAGCAGCAGAAGAAGCGGGCCTTCCTCCGGTCCACTTACCTCGGCGTGGGCGTCGGCCAGGGCGGGCCTTGTCCTGGGTGCAGCAGATGCAGCGGTACCGCCCCTGGCAGCAGCCTGGACCTGGACCTCCGGAGCAAGGCGCACTCACTGCTGAGGCACCTGCCAAGGCCAGGGAGGAAGCTGCGCCCAGAGAGAAGCCTGAGCTGGGGAGACACACCTGCGGAACATGAGCACCCTTTTCTGGGTGGCGGGCAGCAGCGGGGGCGTCTCCAACCTCGAGATCTTCAAGCAGGGGAGATCAAGCCCAAGCCGATCAGCCACCCCCTGGGTGGGTTCTCCATCACCTACAAGCCCGTCAAGCGTCAAGCATCCGGCCCATCCACGGCTCTCATGTCACGCACCTAAAGGCACCCTGAAGCCACACACTTCCCCGCCAGCAAGAAGCCCAATATTCCTCATCCTCACAAGAAGAACCTAGAATCGAACCAGCATTGGGCTTTGTTTCCAAGAGAGATAACTAAGAGAGATACTCAAGGGGGGGAGAGGGAGAGGGAGAGAGAGAGAGAGGGAGAGGAACAGACAGAGAAGAAAAGTGGCTGTCATAATAACGGGGTGTGTGGGGGGGGGATGGTGGGATGGAAACTGTGGATATTGGTGATGAGAAATGCACACTAGTGATGGAACTCAAGGGGAGAGGGAGAGGGAGAGAAGGAGAGGGAGAGGGAAGAAGAGAAAAGGGAGGGAAGGAAGGGAGGGAAGGAGGGAGGGAGGGAGGGAGGGAGGGAGGGAAGGAGGGAGGGAGGGAGGGAGGGAGGGAGGGAGGGAGGGAGGGAGAAAGAGAGAAGGCGGAGGGGAGGGAGAGGGAATGAGGAGGAAGGGAGGGGGAGGCAGGGAGATGGAGAAAGAGAGAGAGAGAGGGAGGAAGGGAAGGAGGGAGGGAGAGAGAGAGAGAAGGACGGAGAGAGAGAGTCCTTCCTGAATTCAGGCTTGAGCAAAGTTGAGATCTGAGAGGAGAAAGGGAAGAAGCTCTGAACTGGGGGGTACAGGGGGGCAGGAATCTGACATCAGAACAGTTTTTATTTCCTAACTACTGAAACATGAGTGTTCTAATACTTGGAAGTGACCCGTCACGCCAAGGGATCTGTCAGAGACATTGTCCATGGGCAGAGAAGGGAGAATCAACATATGGCCGATGTTAGTGGGAGAAGAAAAATTAAACAGAAAATGAAATGAATACTCTCTCGCGGAAGCCTCCCGAGCTCTGTGCTTCTATTGAACCGGATCCCTTTGCAGTGTGCACAGGCTGCTAAGGATAGGAACATGAGTAATGTTGCTGTCACAAATAACTTAGAAAAGTGTGGCAGGGTTTTCTATTGAAATAAGAACTTGGTTTCATTCTCTGCGATCTGTCAGCCTCTGCCCGGCTAGAAAGGCTGCCAGGATCATTGGCTCCTTTGCCTCAGAGAGGATTGTGTTTGGGGCAAAAATACAGACAATTTCTTCTTCTATCTTTTGTGAAAGACCCTGACTTACGACAATATTAAGTTTTCAGCAAAAAGAGGCCAACTAAGAAAGGAGTAACTTTGAGGACCAAGTGAAGGGAGAAAATTCTAAATAGAAAGAAACTGGACTTTAGCTGAACACCAAGTGCCAGCGTGTCCCTGCTTCCTAGGCAGCAGCAGGAGGAGGATAAGGAGGACAAAGCTTGGAGTGGAAAGTGACATGCAAAGTAAAGGGGTCCCTCCAGGAACCATGAAAGTTTGAATAATGAGACCAAATGACAGGCTAGAAAATAAAATCTCATAACCCTATTACTACACTCCGGTAAATACCACATCATTTTTTTTTCCTTTTTACCCCTGTGATTTACGTTATTATTTTTATTTTAAAACTTTTTATTAATATATTTTATTATAGTTTTGGTTATAAGGTTACAATAGAGATCAATGTTCTAGTATTGATGAACAAAATACTGGCCACCTCCTGCCACCGAAGTGACCATGACCCCTTCCCAACCCCCATCCCTATGTCCATTCCTCTCCTCCCACCCCTGCGCCCATTATTAATTGGCAATCATGGTTTTGGTATAATCTTCCCTTAGCACCACTCTGATGTTTGAGACCTTTTACCTCTGCACAGGTGTCTTACGTTCTCATTTATCCCTAGGGAAAAGTGAATTCCTCGTTAAGCTGGAGGTATGAGACTTGGAGTCAGATATGCTTTTTTAGTTTATATTTATTGGCCATCTGAATTTGTGGCATAAACTCAGATCCAAAACATAAGAAAAGAAATGTGTCTCTTAAATGCCATGAGAGGGTTGAGTATATGTTAGGAGGCTGAGAGGACAGGAGTTCTTGGAGGAAGGGTCACTTGAGGGAAGAGCTAGAACTTGAGATAAACACTGAATGCCACACTGACTTTTAAATGGCATCAGGGGCCCAGGGATGTGGTTCAGCAGTAAAGCACTTAGCTGGCATGTGGAAGACCCTGGGTTAAATTCCTGATACTGTACCAAAAAAAAAAAAACCCCACAACTATCACTATCACTATCATTCCGTTGATCATCAATTTGCTTGAACAGGCCCAGTAACGTCTCCATTCGTCCTAGCCCTGAGATTTTAGCAGCCTCTCTTTACTCGTCCTTCCCAACAGTGCCACATTAGAGGCTCTTTCAGGGTTAGGAGAATGAGACCCATCATTGTTACTGTATTTGGCATATGAATACGCCCTGGGGAGCTTGCCAGGCTCTCCCATGCAGGCAGGAAGCTCTTGGTAGCTTGCCAGGTTCTCCAAGAGGGAGAACTAAGCTATAAGATGTTGTACTGCTGCAAAGTGGCCGTGCACTTCCGGGAGCTTGGTTTTATAGTCTCTGTTGATGGGATTACAGGGCACTGGGGGCAGTTTGTGGGTGTGACTGACTAGCTACTGGAAAATGGGGAATCTGGGTGGAAGAGGCCCAGTCCCGATCCGAGCAGGCTTGGAGATCTCAGCCCTGAGTCCCACATACCTGGGTTCCTCTGCCGGTTCCTTCATGTGTGAGGCTCGTCCAATCATGTGGAGAGTGGCCTTGAGCATGGCTGTGACTGGGTTCCAGAGGTCTTCAGCTGCTAGTGCTCTGCTTGGGACGGGGAGGGAGATTCAACCCACCCTCTCTGAAGGGCCCCAGTGAAGACAGTCAGGTGTGGGGGCAAGAGACTCAAAAAAAAAAATAAAAAGAAGAAAAATTAAAAGAAACGGTGGAAAAAAATGTGTTTAAGCATTCCAGTGTCAGCAACACACAAAGATGGGAAAGTCTTGAAATGGAAATATCAAAGAAGAACCTTTATAGAAACAATTTACTGCAGTTATAATAAATGCTACATTGGGAAATTGGAGAGAACTGAAATTGGGTGAGCTTAAATGGGAGTCTGAGGCTTAGAATTCTGTCAGCATCAAGAAAACATGAATAGTTTTAAGGAGCAATGTGGCGTGATCAGAGTTAAGCTCCAGAAAAGTTAATTTGGCAGAGATATATGATATTAATAGAAGGAGAAAGCAATTGTGGTGGGATGCTAGACAGAAGAATGTGACTGGAATTCTGGTAAGAGGTCAGGAAGGATTTACTTAGCTATGGCAGTGGCTTCGGGTCATAGGAAAGTCTCTGAAAGGCATCAGGGAGGGAGGTCTTACATCTTAGATCTGCAAGGGTATAAGACACAAAAAAACTTCTCAACATTAAGTCAAGCTAAGAAGAGAAATAGCATTATAAAGTCAAGGTACAGTGGAAGAGGTGCAAGCTTAAAATTGACAAACTTTGAATTTGAAGTTCAGCCTGTCATCTGAATTTACAATAACATAGAACTCTCAGGAGAAGGGTCTACACTTGACAAGATAGTGGTACCTTCATAGCAAAAGTTGCTGTCTTTGTTCCTTATAAAAGCATTTCTAAACTAAACCCATTTGACCCCTGTGTGCTGCCAGGATAGTACAAGATTGGGATGGGATGGCTATAGGTGAAAACCACGAAAATGAAAGACTATGGCATATACTAGAGGGTCAATATGTAGGGAAAAGAGACCACAGGAAATAAACAAGTTTGTAAGGGGGGGACATGGGGAGGGGTGGCCATGAGAAATACTGCCTTAGAAGGAGAAAGCAATTGGATGTCTCAAAATGATTTAGTGAAAAGGAAGGAAGGGTCAGGCTGTGGCAATTGAGAATTAAAACACACATCTAGGCAAAGAATGTTGTTCAGATCGGGGTTTTTATGCATTTGGGAGATTAGCTGTCATTCTTTTATTTTTTCCAGTGTTTGCTTTAGTTGAACAGTTTTTGCTAGCACCTTTCAGGCTTCCAACACTTTTCCCTAAATTGGGAGAGTGTGTACATCAGAGCCAAATGAACTTGAGTTTGGCCACGTTGACTAGGTGGACCTAGAGAACATTTCTTTGCTTGTTTGTTTATAATACCATGAAGTAAGTAAGACTTTTGGCATTTGACAAATTCTAGACTAAAGAAGTGGGAGCTGAGTTAATGATAATGTTGTTGGAGATAAGACAAATGAGAAAACTGAAAAAGCTCATAGTACTAGAAAGATTGCCTACATATATTAAAAACCCCAAGAATTATAATAAGAGTTGTGGAAAGAGATTTAAGAAACCTGGGCTTAAAATTTTCTAGAAATGAGAGAAAGCAGCTTCCCCTCTCTACATAACTCAAATGCTATGCATCTAACATTTCTCAGAAATTCTGTCCCAGCTGGAAAAGTCCCAATTTGACAGCTAGCATAATGGAATGTTTGCCTACTAGATTGAATTCTTTGAATGCTTCTCTCCTCCAGAGTTCAACATCTGGGATACATTGAGAGTTCTGCCCATTTGTTACATGGTTTCACTAATGAAATATTAATTTTTAAGGTTCCACATGAAATTCTGTTCCTTTGATGTTTAGGTCATCTGAAACCAAAGCAAATATTCTTTTCTCTCATTCCAGCTGTGAATATTTTCAATTTTCAAAAGGTGATTAAGAAGGACATCGGTATGAAACAGATGGTACTGTCACAGTTTAGTGTTTAGTGACAAGTTGTATTTTCATCTGTGTCTAAATTAGACTATGAATGCCTGCTGTTGTCACACGTGAGCCAGTTCAGGGGTTAATGTGCCCAATCCTGGTAAATCTGAAAATTCAGTGGTTCACAGTATGTACCATCTGCTTTTTCTTGTTCATGCATTTTACCTTAATTGTACTGAAACACTCCTGGTCACCTTAAAACACAAATTTTGTTTCTAGTCTTTACTAGGTTATATTCTATATAATTAGAATGATAACTATCAAGTTTCACCTTGAAATAGCTGTCCCATATCTAATTCCCTCTGATCTTCTATTTTTCTCTCTTTTCCTTCTGTTAAGCCCGTTTTTTTCTGCTCCCTTATCTCTAGTCTAGACACAGAAAAAATATATGCCCTCATATATTCATATATTCCTCTGTCTACAAGAGCTAACTTGTTCACTCAAATTTCTCCCAAGCTAGACTAAACCAGACAATTTTCCAATATTTCTTATTTGGCAGCTTGCTGGCCATGTAATGAACTGATATTCTCTCAGTCTTCTGAACTTGTTACCCTAGGAATGGAGATGGGTCTTGAGCTGCTTTTGTCTTGCTATGACAGAGTCTATAACACTCTTTCCCCGAAAGTTCCCCAGGCCTCTTGGGCCAAGAGGTTGCTCAGTTGTTTCTCTATCTTCATCAAACAGGCCTACTGATAATCTCCTGGTTTCACCATTTATTTCTGAATTCACTGACTTTTAGCTTTTTCTTCTTCCTTTACCCTTATGCATGTACCTGCTAGAATTCCCATATAACATGCAGAGTGACACTTAAAAAAAATTCAACTGGTGTGCTAAGACCTTATCCATTATATCAGGACAGGAAAGTTAAAAATGAGTCCTACAGAGTCTTTTGGCCCAGTCCCTAACCATTAGTTGCTGGATCATATCAGGTCAACTAGGGGTTTCTAGGGAGGACCAGATTATCTAGAGTTGTGACATTCAGGGAAGTGAAATGCTATTTACCAACTATTATGTCAAAGTTTTAATAACTGCTATAACTATGCTAATGTGGACCAGGTAATATTAACTCTTCACTTTTATAATGTCACTTCTATTCTCAAAAAAATTTAATGAGAGTGCCCCACTGGATCAATGAATATAGATTATTATTCATTCTGTCAGATACCAAGATACATCTAAGATGACAAGCTCCAGAGTATGTGAAATAAGCCTAGTCCTTTGAAAATAATTTGTAACAATCTACCTATACCCTATTTCTAACAGTTTATCTCCCCAATATTGTACACAAAGATACACATTATGAATAATGTAAGGACAGGGTAGGGGGGGCTATACAGTAAAGTTCTTAGGATTCAAGATATATAAGAAAACTCACAGGAACCCAAATGAATGTGACAGGAGAGAGAATCAGAAAACCACTGCTCCAAGAAAGAGAAGAAAATATGAGAACAAAGACTTCCAGCATCTTGAGAGGTTTATTATTAAGAACAGACTTTTAGGGACCAGAGCAAAAGTGAGTAAGGTGCATGCCTTGCATGTGACTGATCCAAGTCTAATCCCTGGCATCCCATATGGTCCCCCAAACTTACCAGGAGTAATTCCTGAGTGCAGAGCCAGAAGCAACCACTGAGTATTTCCAGGTGTGGCCAGAAAAAACAAAATAAAAAAACTTCACACACAAAAAAAATTAGAATTTTATATCACTCCCTTCCTTATTGAGGTAAATTATATTAAACACTGGGTGGAATAACTCACCCTGTTTTTTTAATAGGTCCTCCATTTTATATTTCTACCCAAAATGTGCCAAGGTTTAAATTTCCTCACATCTTTGCCAGTACGTGTTATATTTTGTGATTTCTGACAACAACCATACTAATAGTCATGATCTCTCTTCCATAAAGTATCTAAAATAGTCAAACCCATAGAAGCAGAAAATAGAATGGTGCTTCCACGGGACTAGGGTACGGGATATGGTTTGGGGTTTAAGGGGTATTAGATTTCTGTTAGGCAAGATGAGTAAGTTCTAGGAACCTGCTGTACAACCAAGGGCTGATATTAACAATATTTAAATGCACTCTGAAAATGCTATCAAGAGAGTACATTTCAAGCTACATGTTCTTTTAAAGAATTTTTTGTGAATTTATTTATTTTGGGGGTACACATGGCAGTGCTTAAGGCTTAGACCTAACTCTGTGTTCAAGGATCATCCCTGGCGGGGCAGGGGAATATATAGGATGCCGGTGATAGAACTGGAGTCAGCCACGTGCAAGGCAAGCACCCCACAGGCAGGTATTACCTGCTGTATTATCACTCTAGTCCCAAGCTGAGGCACAAAAGAACGGGGACAGGAAGAAACTTTCAGAGTGATAGATATTGCCCAAATGGTGGTGATGGTTTCATGAGTGTATGAATATGCTTGGGCTGGAGCGATATCATAGTAGTAGCGCATTCACCTTGCACTCGGCTAACCCATGTTCGATTCCTCCACCCCTCTCGGAGAGCCCGGCAAGCTACAGAGAGTATCACATCCATGCAGCAGAGCCTGGCAAAATATCCATGGTGTAATCTATCTGCCAAAAACAGTAACAATGAGGGGCTGGAGTGATAGCACAGCGGGTAGGGCGTTTGCCTTGCATGCGGCTGACACGGGTTCGAGTCCCAGCGTCCCATATGGTCCCCTCAGCACCGCCAGGGGTGATTGCTGAGTGCATGAGCCAGGAGTGATCCCTGTGCATTGCTGGGTGTGACCCAAAAAGCAAAAAAAAAAAAAAAAAAAACAGTAACAATGAATCTCACAATGAGAGACGTTACTGGTGCCCACTCGAGCAAATCAGTGAGCAACGGGATGACAGTGACAGTGACATGAATATGCTTAAATCCACTAAATTGTATGCAAGAAATGTGTCTCTTTTCATACACACATACACACACACACCCCAATAAAGTTATTTTAGAAGAACTATCTGCAAACAAGTCACTCTCCGAGGTGTTGGGGGTTAGGATTTCAACACACGCATTTTTTGGCAGGAGAGGAGGAGATACACTTCAGCCAGGAATCATCTTGAGGTTGGGAAACTGGAAATGAGAGAAGCATGCGAGAACACATTTCTCTCATGGAGGAAGACCTAGGTCCTCTGACAAGAGACGGACTATTGGAACTTGCCAGTTGAGCACCAACAAACATGGAGCTTGTTTTTCTTTTCTTCCAGAGGTTTAGTTCTCAGGCCTCTCATTGCCTAGCTAGAAGCCATTTTTCCTACTCACCCCTGGTCTAGGTATGGTCTCATGATGACAGAAGGTGAGCAGAGGTGATGTATGCAGCTTCTGTTTACTTGCTTAGGAAAAGTAGGATACTCGTGTATTTTTTCTCTACTCTATAAAAGGGAACACAGCTGCAGCCCAGCTTTGACTATAGAGTCCAGGTCCAGGTCCTGGGAGAAGCAGGGGAATAAGATGAAGGAAATTGGGTCCCTGGATGGCTGTGAGGAGTTGCCCCCTCACCCACTTCTCACTCAATGTAACATGTACATCACTAGTTCCTGTGTTTTGGAGGCTCTGTTCTAGCAGAGTTATAGCTCTGTTACAGACAGAAAAATAGCATCACTGGCTTCATGAGTGGTATACATTTTTTAAGTTCTTATGATAAATTCTTATTTATAAAAAATTAAGTTTTATAACAAACAAGGGACCAAAGAAATAGTACACATATAAAAACATTTGCCTTCACGTAAAAACATTTGCCTTCATGAAGGAAACTCAGATTTGATCCCTGGCATCGCATATATTCCCTCAAGTCTTCACAAAAGTGACCCCTTAGCACAGAGCCAGGAATAAACTCAGAGCACTGCTGGGTGTGCCCCCCGACCCCAAACCAAACCAAAGAAGCAAACAAGCAGAATAACTATGCCTATGTTATGCCCTCGTTTTAGAAAGACCAACTTTTTGCTGATTAACAGCATGTAGTTCTTTTCAAAAGGATGTAAGAAGAAATTGTTTTCTTGTAAAGGATTCCACTATGCATTGCAAAGTTTCGTGAATGTTTGTGACACAAACATTTCTGGTCTCCACGGGAAAATCAGAGGAACGTGCGCTGGCTGCCCCTTGGAAGGCGGTGATGGATGACCAGGAGAGCCATGGAGAGCCACAGGCTGTGGAATGCGAGGAGGATGGAAGTCAGAGCCAGTGAGCACAGCAATGACAGCAGTAGGGGGGTGGAGAACTTTGGGGAAAGCTTTGAATTCTCTGCAATGTATTGGAGAATTTTTCTAGTTATTTTCTGGGGGGAGAAGCTATCAAACTTGTGCTTAGGAGGCTGGGGTTCCACTGGGGGGTCGTTAATCAACCTGTGGTTCAATGCAAGAGTCTGAGGCTCCAGCACTGCTTGGCCCTTGTAATTCCAGGGATAGCCAGGTCACCCCATTGGTGCTGGAAGCTTCAGAGCTGCACCTAGTATACTTGGGGAGCTGTGTGGTGCTAGGAATGAGTCTCAGTCAGGCACAGGCTAGGCACAGGCCCTAGTTACCATGCTATCTCCTAACCCCAAGCTTTTTTAAATTTAAATAATAAATCCAGGAACAGACTAGAGAACCAAGGTACACTAAGATGACAAGAAGCGTGTTTTAGTACTTGTGTGACCAAAGATATGTATGGAAGATGAACCTCTGGGCATGATACCACTGAGTCTGATACTGACTGGTTTTTAAATCACACTGTAGGGTTAGAGCGATAGTGCAGTGGGCAGGCACTTCCCATGCACACAGCCAGCCAGGATTTGTTTTTCAGAAATGTCATATGATGCTCTCAGCACCACTGGGAGTGATCCCTAAGTGCAGAGCCAGGAGTAAGCCCTGAGCACAGCAGACTTGGCCCCAAATTCGAAAATAAATAAATCACAGTGGGCTCTCCCAGGCCAAGATGAAAGAAAAATAAATGGGGCCCTCCTGGATGACTCCTTTGTCTTTGGACCTTTAATCTGGAACTCCATCTGGCCCCTTTCACTAGGCTTTGTCTTTTCAAGTTCTGACTCTCAGCTCTCAACTCCACCATCTCCAAACCATGAAGGACAAAGAGACCAAGAGGAAGATCATTCACCTACTTCTAAAGAGTGACTAAATCCGCTGTGAACTCTGCAAGCCCACCAGAATGCGAGTCTTTCTTTTTCTTGATCCCAAAAGAGTGCGATGTGCCTCCTTAGGCAAAGAATTCGAAACATACGTAGATCCCCCAGAGCCCAGTGGGAGTCAGATAACAGGGATGCTGGTATTTTAAGTTTCTTCTTTATGATTTTCAAGTTTCCTTGGGATTGCGAGTCCATATTTTGATGTTCTGCTTTTTTAAAGCAGATTTTTTGAAAAGATTTTTATCTTTTTACGTTTTAATGAAATCACTGTGAGATAGACCCTCACAAAACTGTTTATGATTATATTTCAGTCATATAGTGTTCTAACACCCATCCTTCCACCAGTGTACATTTCCCAGCACCAGTATCCCCAGGTTTCCTCCCACCACCCCCCATCACCCCACCCCCTGCACGCCTCTATTGGCAGGTACTTCTCTCTCTCTCTCTCTCCCTCTCTCTCTCTCTCTCTCTCTCTTTCTCTCTCTCTCCCTCTCTCTCTCTCCCTCTCTCTCTCCCTCTCTCTCTCCCTCTCTCTCTCTCCCTCTTTCTCTCTCTCTCTCTCTCTCCTTTTGGGCATTGTGGTTTGCAATATTGATACTAAAAGGTTATCAAGAATATCCCTTACTTACTTTTAACACTTAGATCTATATCCAGCGTGATCATTCCCTGCTATTATTGTCATACTTGTCTCTTCTCTATCTTACCTATCCTCAGTCCCATACACACTTGTGGTTAGTTCCAATTAAAAGAAATGTTTTCCTTTTCTTTTTATTTTTTTATTGATTCACCATGAGGTACAGTAACAAAATTTTCACGTTTGAGCTTACCACCAAAATCCCCGGTATCCACCACCCCTCGCCATTCCACACCTCCCCCTGTCTGTGTGGCAGACAATTTGCACAATACTCTCTTTATCTACTTTAGTTACCTTCGATATTTCGAGACCAGTCCCACCAGCACTCATACCTGCTGAAAATGCAATGCCAGACAATGTGTTATGTATTGCTTGTTATTGTTATACAATATAATGTCTCACAGCTGTGAGAGTGGCTGCACACTCTAGGAATTCTAAAATTTTAATAATTAGGGTCTGAAAAGATCACTGCAGCAGGTTGCTTGGGTCCGAGATTCATTTGTGTGTCTCTGGAGCATGGTTGTGTGGGAGCTTAAGTAGATGGTGGGCGGATGTGGCATCATCTCAGAGTCCCATCGGGGTGGGGGGGGAAGGAGAAAGGTCCACTCCTCCCCTGTTCTATGAGGT
Organism: Sorex araneus; assembly: GCF_027595985.1. NCBI lineage: Eukaryota > Metazoa > Chordata > Mammalia > Eulipotyphla > Soricidae > Sorex > Sorex araneus. Next base: position 18,735,881 of record NC_073311.1, read on the forward strand.
CTGGCGTTTGCCGCCACTCGGACCTGGAGCTTGCTGCTGACTTCTAGAAAATGGGGGCTGCCGGGGCTCCTAGAAGGCAGGTGGAGGGACAGCACCTGCCCCCGTATGGACTAGCCCAGCAGAAACGACTTATTACAAAGTCCAGGGCCATATCTGCAGCAAGTTGCTCGGGTCCAAGATTCATTTGTATGTCCTAAAAATATTTTTAATTAAAAAAATATTTTTTAAAAGTCTGATTTTTAAAAAATCAACCTCTTCTCTCTTCTTCTAGAATCCCTAGATTCTTGGATAATCCTCCCTCTGCACATGTCTCTGAAGTAGGGGTGCCAAGTCTCTGGGGAAGTATTTCCCTCTATGCCTCCCTTACCTGTCCCAGTACACAATAATGAAGAAAACAAGGGTTATTTGTTGTCAAAGTATCCATAAATTGGACCAGATGTCCATTAAAATAAAATAATACTTTTAGTTTGGCAGCAATTTGTAGTACCATGTTGGCCAAGAAATTTTTCAATTTCAGCAATTCAAGTCTCACTTTGATTTAAGGCAGTCTGTGAATCCTGTGTAGACAATTAGTCTGTACAGAATGTATTTTTAGATAATTTCTGGAGAAAGGAACCTTCCGGGATTATCTGGTTTTACAGCAATCTGTGTCTTTCATGGTCCCTGATAAGTCTGTAGAAGGTGAAGTTAACTTGTGGAAGGCTGATGGTGATGTAAATCTATTTTATTCTTACACAGCAAATGGAGTTTGACCAAAGAAGGTGCATCAATTTTCACTTTATGGGACACGTCAATTTTGCAGCTATAGCCAAATCAACTCCATATTCTTGACTGCCAATATATTTTTTTCAATTTTCCTTTGAAATTTTAAATTTTTACTAGCTTCTTTGTACAAGAGTGTATCACTGTATCACTGTCATCCCGTTGCTCATCGATTTGTTTGAGCAGGCACCAGTAATGTCTCTCATTGAGAGACTTATTGTTACTGTTTTTGGCATGTCAAATATGCACGGATATCTTGCCAGGCTCTGCTGGGCGGGCTCAATACACTCCGTAGCTTGCCGAGCTCTCCGAGAGGGGCGGAGGAATCGAACTCAGGTCGGCCTCGTGAAAGGCGAATGCCCAACCACTGTGCTATCACTCCAGCCCTGTAAAAAAGTGAAATAAAATATTTAATGCATATTTTATATTTGTGTTTTATATTTTATACTTGTGTGAGAGTTCATGATGTTTAAAAATAACTTAGTTCTTTCCCCAAAGTGAGCCTGCCAAGGAGGAGAGGAGAACTCTGAGTTTCATCTACCCAGAGAAAACTATTTGATGGAGCTCTTTAGGAGGGCAAGATAATGTGTACCCTTATTTCTGGGTTAAAGGCTCTAGATTTGAGTTATTTCAGTATGAAGTTAAAAAAAATTTACATTTGCACAGCCAAATTTGAGGATTGCTGTGATTCTTTTTGTTCCTTGTAAAAAAAATATTTTTTGCACATTTTTAACTAGCTCACTTATATAACAACAACCAAAAAATGGGAATAACAGATGTTGTACTGACCTTAGAAAAACAGGGCAGAAAATTGAACATTCTTAATAACGCTCTTTCTTATAGTCTGTCTTTGTCGCTGTCTGTGTTTCTCTCTCATGGTTTCACCTGTTCCCATGTAGATGTCATTCTTCTGAGCTGGCTTCTCTGTAAGTTCAAGCCTGGCTGCTAGCATCTCCGCATCTTCTTACTCATCTCCTTTGTGGAAAAAAACAAGAGCACCATTAGCATAAGCCTTTATTTCAAAGCTGTCGGCATGAGAAGGAGCATTCTAACTTGGGAAAGCGGGTGGAATTTTTTATAGGGCTTCTGCTGGCAGGGTCAGTTGAAGTTCAGTTAGTTTCAAGATGATTCTCAGAAAAGGGTGGAATCATTCTCACTAGCAGTCATTGTTTGGACAACTGAGATTTTAGGCAGAGGAGATGGAGAAACAGTGAGGGACTAAGATCATCTCCGGGGAGGCTGGGAGGTCCGTTGTAAACCACAGTGAACAGGAACACGGAGAGCCACAGTGGAAACCGCTCCTTCGAGTCCACAGACGTTCTCATCCACCTATAGTTTGTTAAATCCTGGGAACGGATTCTGATCATTGTAACTTGGGAGGCGCCCTGAACACAGGCCCACTCGCTGCGATCCAGGAGGCCAGGCATCAGATCAAGCATCACTGGCAGTGGCTTCTGGGTACCCTCTGCACTGCTTGGGTGTCCCTTCCTCCAAACGCCCTTTCTAAAAATGTCACCGAACGAACACTAGATCAGGAGGAAGAGCAGCGCTTGAAAGGTGGGGGTAGCCCAGACGTGGCCAATCAGAGCATCCCAGTGGATGCAAAGTACCGCCCCTCACCTGCGCGTGTCTCCACAAAACCTCTGCTCATCTCTTAACAGATGTCACTGTCATTGTCACTGTCATCCTGTTACTCGTCGATTTGTTCCAGCGGGTACCAGTGAATGACTCAATTTTACTTTGAGGGGGATATGGGTGAGGGAGGATCACTCAGAACTTTGTGCCTAATGAGACTTGAGTACACACCCAGTAGAGGTGAAAATCTTTTCAGGGAGTCTCCCACTCAATTAAGCCATGAGTGGAAGGTCTCACTACAAACCTAAATGCCTGCAATTCTTCATTATTCTTTAGAATTTTGCACCTTAGAGAAGAGAAACGTTGGAATTTACTAAACAACCAAATTTGGGCAGTCTCCTTGGCTTCTCTCTCCCCCGTTTGGTCACAAACTGCTTTTCAAGTGGCTAATGACCAAGGCTCCTTGTTTACTTACAAAAAGAAGACAGCTCTATGCTATGACATAGCTACTGTTTTTTAAAAAAGGCAAAAAATATTAAATGAAAAATTTAGAACCCGCGGATGTAGCTCAGTGGTAGAATGCTCACGCCCAAGCAATCTCCCCCCAGAGTGGGGCCTGGTGCAGTGACTACTGTGGAGTTCAGCACAGCCTCGGTGGGCACTCCAGCCAGATCTCCATCCCTCACCATGACAACACGAAGAAGGAAAGGGGGACGTTAGGATTTAGGGAAAGGAAAGTCCTGTCATTTCTATTTCACCAGAAGAACAAGTTAGTTACATATCACAGACTTTAAAATGTCGAAATTCCTGGATTTGAACCTTGCTGTCCTTGATGTTCTTGTGCAAACACTTAACCTCAGGAAGAGCTGGTTTCGTCATCTGGAAAATGAAGAATAAAACCTACTTCAAATGTAAAGGGATTAGGTATATAAAGATTATGCCATTGTGCCTGGAATATAATAAAGTGTTGTGATGATTATACTTGTGTGTAATGATGAAGTTGATGGTGATGACTATGAAGACAACTAGAGTCTATTTACAAATGTTTTTACACACACACCCCCTCCCGCCACTACTTAAGATAGAATTTCTAAATTAGGAGAAAACTCAGACATAACATCGGCCACTGAGAAGTCCCAATGCTCCAGGGTTAGGGAGAAGGGAAACGAAGGAGGGTTTGTGGATTGGACACAACAAAGTTCTTTGGGCCATACCCAGTGGTGCACCGGAGCTAATCCCTGTGGTGCTTGGGGATCCTTCCTAGCTAGATTCAAGCCCATGTGGTACCAGACTGAACTTGGCAAGGCCTAACATGGAAAACATGTGGTTTAGCCCTTCCAGTGCAGAGCAAACTTTTGACCTGCAGATTTGGATAAGTGAGCCAGGGATAAGGGATCCCCCATTTTAGAGCCGGGCCCAGTTCTTCAGTGTGTGTGTGTGCACACACACACACACACACACACACATGCACGCACACGCACGTGTGCATCTGTGCGTGTCTGGATGTCTGGATCTCTGTGTGTGTTCATGGAATGTGATGATTAAACAATATGTGACATCAGGAAATTATCAACATTACCACTGATTACAGTTGCTGGCAAATTAGCAATGTAGAAAGGGGAAATGAAATTTGGATTAGCTGTGAAAAAGTAATACTAATTACAGTCATTTATATAAGCCCCTTACTACTTAAGCTTAATAGCCACACAGCATAATCATAAATCATTAAATATGTGCCCTGTCAACTTCCATGTAAGTTGTCCTGATTGGAATCATTATCTCGAGGCTAGAGTGATGGTACAGTGGGTTGGGCACTTGCCTTGCACATGGCCGACCTGGGTTTGATCCCTGGCACCTCATATGGTCCCCTGAGCCCTGCCAGGAGTTATCCCTGAGCACAGAGCCAGAAGTAAGCCCTGAGCATCACCAGATATGGCCCCCAAACTAATAAATAAATAATTACCTTTTCTCTGCTTAGGCACCTGTTCAGAGAGAGATTGCTTAAAGTTCTCACTATGTCAGGGGCTGCCAAGAGGGACCTGAGTCCCAAGAATCCCAGAATGCCTGCAGGATATTGTCAGTTACTTGAGTGAAGAAGTTCTCTCAATCGGGCAAACAAAACCGGGACCTGATCACCTCTTCTTCCACACCAGATGGTCTACACCACCAGGGAGCTTATACCTACCACAGCAAGAGGGCACATTCACAGCTAGAAGGACACACACACAGAGACACACACATACACACACACATGCTTAAACACACACAGTCACGTACCAGAGATAATAATGTCATTACAGAGAGAAGCAAAACAAGATAACCAGAGCAAGAGACAAGAAGAGAGTTAGAAAGAGGTGAAGGGTATCAACCAGAAGTAAGGATCTGGGAGGAAGAAACCAAAATTGGGGTTCAGACACACACAGAGACTCAGTTTAGTGAAGACAGCACATTCAGAGGTGTTCATGGAGTTGTTCTTTCACGAGACTAAACAGACCCCACTAGCATGGCTTCAAGCATTCTTGCTAAATAATAACATCTCACATCAACTTAACACACAATCAGTTGACAGAATAAACTATGTTTAGTTCCATGGAGACCCTCAGATCTCATCTTATACATGAGAGAAGCAGAAGCAGTTCTAGTATGTCACTGACAGAAACACCCCTCGAGGGGTTCAGTTGCTTTCAGATGTTCACACGGTAAGAAGAGGCAGATCCCAATATCTCATGTCTGCAGGCCCCACTCACCTCAGTGTGTGATGATTCTGTTTCACTTCTACTGAGAAAACTTTGAAGGAACTGCAGTTTGCACTAAGGAGTGACACAGATTTTTTTTTTGTATGTGAAACACACACAAAAATATTCTGAGTTCAGTTATAAACAACCTTATGAAAATTAAGTGGTAGTACAGTGGGCAGGGTGCTTGCTTTGCAAGGGCCCAACAAAGGTTCTGTTCCCAGCACCCAATATGACCCGCTAATTTCCACCAGAAGTCACATCCTGAGTGCAGATCCAGGAAGAGGCCCTGAACACAGCTGGGTGTGGCATTAATCCTTCCAAAACAGAACAAACTAGCAAACTTCCACACCAGATGACCTGAACCACCAACGTGGCAGAGGCAAAGTCATAAACTTTCTTTAGAAGCTCTTTTTTGGGGTGTGTACTTGGCTCTCTCCACTCTAGAGAAGCTCCTGTTCTCTCCTGAGCATATAGCTCTCTTTCTCTCCCCTCCTATTTCCCAAATAAATGCATTACTTCACTATTTATCTCTTCCCGAATTCTTTGCTCCAAGGGAAGTTGATATACACACCTGGGCAGAGACCAGGAATTTCCTTTCCTGCAGAGCAAGTTCCTTGATCCAGCCTGAGGTTACAGTTCCCTATAGGAGGAGAAATCAGGTGATGGGGACTAATTCCTGTGTCCTGAACAAGTGGGTCTCAGGCTCAATTTGACAGCCATCCAGTGGAACTTGTGAGGCACACAAAACTATCATCATCATCATCATCATTATCCTTCTTCTTCTTCTTCTTTTCTTCTTCTTCTTCTTCTTCTTCTTCTTCTTCTTCTTCTTCTTCTTCTTCTTCTTCTTTTTCTTCTTCTTCTTCTTCTTCTTCTTCTTCTTCTTCTTTTCTTCTTCTTCTTTTCTTCTTCTTCTTTTCTTCTTCTTCTTCTTCTTCTTCTTCTTCTTCTTCTTCTTCTTCTTCTTCTTCTTCTTCTTCTTCTTCTTCTTCTTCTTCTTCTTCTTCTTCTTCTCCTTCTTCTTCTCCTTCTTCTTCTCCTCCTCCTCCTCCTCCTCCTCCTCCTCCTCCTCCTCCTCCACCTCCTCCTCCTTCTTCTTCTTCTTTCTCCTCCTCCTCCTCCTCCTTCTTCTTCTAGCAGTGTTCTGGATGCTCAGAGGTCCACCAGCAATTCTTAGCCAACCTGTTTAGTGGCTCAGTGCAAGGATCTAAGGATGTGCTGCTACTCAGGTCCTGCAGTACCAGGGCCACCCCTTGATGCACTGGGGGCTCCAGGGCTGCATCCAGTGATGCTCAGAGGGCCATATGGTGCTGGGAGTTGAAACGAGTTGCTGCACTATCCCCTGGCCCCCATCCAAAATATCTTCACCCACTTGTTAATAAATAATGATAGTTTTTGAAGGAATCATTTGGTTATCATCCTTGGAGATTAACAGGATAATTAATTTTACTAAGTGCTTATGAAATATGAAGAGTCTCATAAGTCTTAAGGATTTATGCTCCTATGTTCTCATTACACTTGCAGGGCATGAATTCTCTGTTGAATGAGAAGCTGATTATGAATATCCCTAATCGGGCTGGCTCTCACTAGATAGCACCACTCAGAGAACTACACAGATGGACATTTAACTGAATCTGAAAAAATGGGCAAGAAAGATAATTTCGTTTCTTGGCAATTCACTTGTTGGATTTTCATGCACCATACAGATTTTCCAGGGGAATTTTGGGGTGGGGGCTATAATAGTCTTCTTATACCCCCAGAATATTCCATCTGAAGAACAGGGGGTATTAATTCAACTCAAGCCCTTGCTTCCTTTCCATAGTGACTAGCTTTCGAACAGACTGACTATTAATTAAAAATAAAAAAGGAGGGGGGATTTAGTTTAATAGTAGAACAGATGCTTCCTTTGAAATAGGTTCTTTCCAATGATGGTTTGGAAGGGATCACTCTGGATGGGAGATGTGTGCTGAAAGTGGGCAAAGGACCAAATATGATGGCCTCTCAGTATCTGTATTACAAACCATAAGGCACAAAATACAGATAGAGAGAAAGGAGACAGAGATAGAGACAGAGACAGACAGAGAGAGTGAGAGAGAGAGAAGAAACGTGCCTGCCATAGAGGCAGGCTGGATGGGAGGGGGTGTTGCAGAAGGGATATGGGGGATATTGGTAGTGGGAATATACACTGGTGGATGGATGGGTGTTGAAACATTGTGTAACTGAAACTCAATCATGAAAGATTTGTAACTGTATTTCACAGTGATTCAATAAAAAAGGAAGGAAGAAAAGCAGGAAGGCAGGCTGGCAGGCAGGAAGGAAGGGAGGGAGGAAGGAAGGAAGGGAAGAAAGAAAGGGAAGAAAGAAAGGGAAGGATGGAAGGAAGGAAGAAAGAAAGAAAGAAAGAAAGAAAGAAAGAAAGAAAGAAGAAAGAAAGAAAGAAAGAAAGAAAGAAGAAGAAAGAAAGAAAGGAAGGAAGGAAGGAAGGAAGGAAGGAAGGAAGAAAGAAAGAAAGAAAGAAAGAAAGAAAGAAAGAAAGAAAGAAAGAAAGAAAGAAGAAAGGAAGGAAGGAAGGAAGGAAGGAAGAAGGAAGGAAGGAAGGAAGGAAGGAAGGAAGGAAGGAAGGGAAGAAAGAAAGGGAAGAAAGAAAGGGAAGGATGGAAGGAAGGAAGGAAGGAAGGAAGGAAGGAAGAAAGGAAGGAAGGAAGGAAGGAAGGAAGGAAGGAAGGAAGGAAGGAAGGAAGGAAGGGAAGAAAGAAAGGGAAGAAAGAAAGGAAGGATGGAAGGAAGGAAGGAATGAAGGAAGGAAGGAAGGAAGGAAGGAAGGAAGAAGGAAGGGAAGGAAGGAAGGAAGGAAGGAAGGAAGGAAGGAAGGAAGGAGAGAGAGAAGTCTTTCCTGACACTATAAAAATAAAGCTAGAAATGTGACAACATAGGTGGATGATAAAAGCATAAACTCAGAGTCTTAAAGTCCAAGTTAGAATCTGGCACAACTGTGCATCAGCTACATATTCATAACTTACATTATAATCTATTCACAAAACTCTGAAAGTCAATGTATGTTTATCATTACAGTGACTATGCTGGACTCCCTTAAAGAATGTGGTGACTCCAGTGATCTAAGCCATACAAATATGTCGCATCCTCATGCCTGTGAATATCTACGGTTCACTGAAGGATGGGCAAGTCAGAACAGATCCCAGCTCCTAGTTCAAGTGTTTGGAGGTTGCTGGTGATTCACTACAGTAGAGCAGGTCTAAGATGTTGGTGCATTTAGTTTTGTACATTCTGGCCTTTGGAATGACAATATTCCAGAGGGCCCTAGGGCTACACACATCTTACTGAGTGTGCTAAGATTGTGAGCCCAGACTCCACTGGGATCTCTCTCTGTCTCTCTGTCTCTCTCTGTATCTCTGTCTCTGTCTCTGTCTTTTTCTCTCTCTTCTCAATAGCCTTGAAAGACTTGCCAGGAATGAAGAGCATGCTTGCTCACTGCTTGTAATGGTGAGTCTGTTTCATTCTTGGGGAACAAGGGTAACTGATGTCAACCTGTTGAAGCTCATGCTGCTTGTTGTCCTATGAGTAAAAAGATCCCTTGTCTCTAAACCAAAAGGCTTATTTCTTTTGCTTGAAACCGTAAAGGCACAAGAGGTTAACTTACTAACTGAAAG